>NC_050576.1:3278248-3486886 GCF_011100635.1 Trichosurus vulpecula | reverse complement strand
AAAAGAAGAAGAGGAAGAGGAAGAAGAAAAAGAAGAGGAAGAAGAAAAAGAAGAGGAAGAAGAAAAAGAAGAAGAGGAAGAGGAAGAAGAAAAAGAAGAAGAGGAAGAGGAAGAAGAAAAAGAAGAGGAAGAAGAAAAAGAAGAGGAAGAGGAAGAATAAGAGGAGGAGGAGGAGGAAGGGAAGGAGGAGGGGAAGCTGGATGGGACAGCAGAGGCCATCTATTCCAACTCCTTCACTTTACATATGAAGAATAAAAATCCTGAATCATTAAGTGCCTTCCCCAAGGTCACACCAATGGTATGTAATTGTGGTGAGATTTGAACCCAGGTCCTCTGATTCTATAATCACTACTCTCTCCATTGTACATTGCTGCCACCATCTACTACTTTGTAACTGTGACCCTCTGGACAAATCTCTCTCCCACTCAAAATCTTGGTTTTCCCCTGGTTAAGATGAGGCATTTGAATGTGTTGATCTATAAAGTCCCTTATTGCCCTAAATCTATGATCTTTCTTGTGCCTAAGGGAGAATGACTAACCCACCCAGAAGGAGTCCAAGGCCACCATGAGCTCCTGGACTGTTTCCTCTTCAGTCACTTTGATTCTTAAAATGACTCCTTTAATTCATGGCCTTTTCCAGATGACGAATTCTACACGATCAATGAGCCTTTGGTGAAATTCCACAACTGGCAACCTGTCTTACAGCCTAGAAAGCACCTCAACACTTGTTGGGCCTCCTTTACAATATTCCCTCTGATAGGATTTGATAGAAAAACATACCCAGCTTGGATGAAAATAACCACCAAATAGTTAATAAGTGAAATGAATCTTTACCTCCCAAACAAACCCCTAGGGTAATGTGCCTACCAGAAAAATACTCTCCATAGAACCTCAATGAGAAGCACGCCATCTTTGAAGTGTGGGGAAAGTGGTGGAGTTTCCATTGAAATCATTGTGCTCGACAGTGACTAGCATGGTACCATTCCTTTCAGCATCATCAGTGCCACCATTCTTATAGTGGATGGATGATCAGCCATGGAGTTCATGATAGCTCTGCTCAAGTTTGGCCTTTACCCATCCTGGCTGTGTGACCTCTGGAAATCTACTTGGCCACTCTGAGCCCTAATTGACAATGCTCTAAGTTAAGAATAAGCTGTTGATCTGCATCAGTGGAGTGACTTCCTGATAGTGTCAGTCATCTAGCATTCATGAAGGAAGCCAGAGAAGCTTGGAGGTGGAGATGCAGAGGGAAAGAGGTCCAGGGATGGGGCACAGCCAATGTAAAGGCACAGAGTAGGGAGATGGAGTGAATTTCCCAGGGTTCCACAGCTATTAAATGTCAGAGACTGGATCCGTACCAAGGTCTTCCTCACTCAGAGGCCAGGACTCTATCCTCTAGACCACACTGACTTTCTCACAATTTATTTAATTTTTATTCTGGGGGAAAGGATCTAGCATGTATAGAACAGGCATAATGCGTCTGTCTTCTACCCATCTCAGTTGGTTTTGTTGAAGTGTAATTGCCAAAGTCCCTAGTTCTGCTTCTTCTCCAAAAGCCCTCAGGCTCAACTATTCTGGCCATGAATGATCCTACATAACCTTCCTACTGTGATCAAGGGCCATGTCTGAAATGGATCCTGGAACATCCCTTGAGAAGTGCCCCTTTGCTGGGTCTTCTGTGACTTATTCATTTCCACAAAGCAGCTCAGTGGACTGATAAATTCAGAGGCCTGAACCAACAACAGCAGCAATAAAACCCATCATACATGCTGCTGTCCAGCGCTCAAATACCAGATGACCAAGTTCCCCTGGACTGGCCAGAAGAAGAAGAATCCCACAATGCAGTGCTGAGCACCCCCATACTCAGGCATCTCCTGACCATGCCAGGTTGTTCCCCATGCTTCCAGACCCTGAAGAATTCTGTGTTTCTTGGTAATAATGAGATCAGCTTAATTGCATCATTAAGGTATGAGAGACCCTGATCTCCTGCTGCCTGCAGAGGCTGATTGGAATTTTAAAATATTATTTTCACTTCATTCAAACCAAATTAAATAAACTCACCAAACCAGGTGACATTTGCTATGGGGTTTAGAGGTTAAAAACATGCTGGTGCCCAGGGTGTCAGAGAGGAGCTGCGTGGAGGTGGGGAAAGAGGAGGTGTTTTAAAACCCCATTATAATCACCTTCAGGGGAACACCTGATTAGCACACTTTAAACCTTGTGCCTGCCAAGATTTCCCCTGAAATAGATTGTGCTCACATGTCAAGGGTTCACTCCTTATGTCACTGCCTCAAAGAAAGGTACTCGATGTTATGTCAAGATCTCCCAATCATTAATTACCATAAATAATTTATAACCAATGAATGCTCTTAGCCATTTGTTTACATTGTTAGACATTTTTTTGAGGGTTATTTATGGCTTTCTCTGGCTTTCTCCACGTAGGGAAGACAGGAAGCTGCTCTGCTCCCGGACTGGCATTCCAAGCTGAGCTCAAGAGGAAACAGCCTTAGAAATGGGTGAAGGGGGGAGGGCGGGATGGTTTGAGGTTGTGCCCCCACCCCCACCCTCCCCCTCCAAGATCATAAGCATTAGGCAAGTTCCATTTTTGTGTCTGGGTAGAGAAGATTTCTTGCACATGTAAGGGAGGCTTTCAGAAGCATCTCATAGGCTCCCTAATTAAAGGTCTGCAAACGAATCTAAGGTTGGTCAGGGGTCGGTCTAGAAGCACCAGAGGCCACCCACCAGGGAGAATACAGCTGCACATGTTCGCATGTGCATGTTTGCATGCTTGGATTTTTTTTAAGAGACTTCAATTTTCTTAGAAATATCACTTCAATAGCCCTTATGTTTTTTAAAAATGTAATGAATACATACGCACATATATTTTTGTATTGTATACATATGAATGTCTTGTACATGTGTGTATAATGTACATACATGCAAATGCACCTTAATAAAAGACAGCATGAGATAGTTAGGAAGACCTGGCTGTGAGACTAGGGACGACTCACTTAACCATTCGGTGTCCCCAAGGCTACAAGCTACTGGTGATTCGCCAATCTGGGCTGCATAAGTGTAGAGTTTCCTGCACAGATGAAATCAGCAATATGAATTCCAACCCCACCCCACACCCAACAAAATAGTCTCTTAATATAACAATCTGTGTGCACATACACATGTAGCTATGGGTCCATTCTACAAGTGTGAGGATTGTAATGAAAATCACTGTCCTCTTGGCCAGCACAACTGCCTTGGGCAAAGGGCCATCCATCAAGGACCCTTCCAGTCAGCTTGGAGCCTCCAGGATTTTCCAGTGCTGTTTCCAGCCACCCCTCCCACAGAGCTCTTTTTTCTTCCACTTTAGAAAGCAAGCTCTCTGAGGGCAAGAGCAGTTTGTCTTTTGTGCTCCCAGATCTTGCACAGTACAGGCTTAAGAACTATTTTCTTTCACTCTTTGTGTTTCCTTTCATCCCAGGGTAGAGAGACTTGTGATGTCATTGGTACAGGGAGCTCCCAGGGGAGGTGGCTCCCTCTCCCTACACAGGTTGGCGTCTTCCCTGCCCCTTGTTAGCCCTAGACAGTCCCAGGGTCACAGAGTCAGCATGTGGCAGAAACAAGACTTTGTGGCTCCATGGCGCCCTTTCCTTCCAGCTTTTTATTATACCAGGCTAGCCCTCCTGTATGGGCATGGGAATACATATGTGTATGTAAGCATGTACACACATATGTGCACATGTGTGTCTGTGCACTTAGAAGGTGTCTGAAAGTCTTCCTGCCAATGTAAGCTTAAGAATTCATTGAGAGGGGTATGTGTGTGTGTGTGTGTGTGTGTGTGTATGTGTGTGTGTGTGGTCCAGAATGGTGATTTCACAGTTCTGTAAGACCCCTCTCAGCCAGTGCAGATTGGCCTATTCTTCTGTGACTTGTGATCCTAGAGAATGACCTGGGGGGAATGGAGAAGTTCAGCCACTTACCCAGGATCACATGGCTCCTCTTGTGTCAGAGGCAAAATTTGAACCCAGACTTTTCCAGATCCCAGGCCAACCTGCAATCTGTCATGTAATGCTCCTTCTTTTTTAAAAAATAAATATTTTTTCCCTAATTATATGAAAAAAACAATTTTTTAACATTTGTTGCTGTTTTTCTTAAAGATTTGCTTTCCAAATTCTATCCCTCCCTCCCTCCCCCTCTCACCTCCCCAAGATGGTAAGCAATCTGATATAGGTTTTATATATGTGCAAGCATGTGAAACATTACCATATTAGTCATTTTGTGGGAGAAAACTCAAAAAAGGAAGGAAGGAAGGAAGGGAAGGAGGGAGGAAGGGAGGGAGGGAGGAAAATGGAGATGGAGAGGGAGAGGGAGAGGGAGAGACAGAGAGAGAATGCTTTGGTCCGCTTTCAGATACTACCAGTACTTCCTCTGGAGGCAGGTGGCATTTTCCATCACAAGTCCTTTGGGATTGTCTTGGATTGTTGTTTTCATGCTCCTTTCTTTAGATACACATAAAAAGACATGAAACCTTCGCTGTTCTTTTCATTTCTGCTCTTCTTGTCACTTTACAGGTTTTTGTTCTCCTGTTTCTGTGATTTCAACAGTCACACAGTCATGCTGATCTCACTCAACCAGTACTTGTTTCTTACAGCCCAGTAAAACATCATTGCATTCAGATACCCTGATTTGGTCAGCTGTTCCCCAATGGATAGGCACCCCTTTTGTTTTTGGTTCTTTGCTCCCTCAAAAAATGCTGCTCTGAATAGTTCTCAGTATATATGGGACCTCTCTTTCCTGCTCCAGTCTTAGGATCATAGATTGGGAGTAGGAAGAGACCCTAGAGGCCAGGTATCCAACCTCCTTATTTGAAAGATTCTGAAAGGGAGAGATTATTGGAGGAAGAGGTAATGGCATCAGCCATGGGATGGTGAAATTTCAATCCCACTATTCCAGTGAAGAGCCTGGACATGGATTCATGGGAGCTTAGAAGGAGAGGGGTGGAAATTAGTGGGGGCGGGGGAGCGGGTAAGGGCAATGAAAAAGAGGTGGGAGGATATAGAAACCAAATTTCCCACCTCATTTTTAACAAGGTAGAGCCTTATTCTTCAACGCAGAGAAAAGGCTCTCTCGACTTCTCTGTCACATTTATAAGTGTCTGTGGAATTAAATATACGTATGTATATGTGTAAAGAAAGGAGCATGGCATGATGGATAGAGGGTTGGCCTGGGATCTGGAGAGCACTCGTTCTCTCTCTCTCTCCCTCTCTCTCTCTCTCTCCCTTCCTATCCAAAGAAATGACTGTGAGATATAAAAAGACACTATAAAACATCTAAAATAATAAGAAAAAGTTATGTTCCTTAAAAATGAACTGGATCCCCTGAAGATCAGTGAACACATGGCTTGGAAGGGTGGCCTTGAGTTTAATATGTCATTCACTGTATTGGGGGGAGGGCTAATGGGGCAGCAAGAACCCTAAAGCCTTCCTCTCAACACATGCCTAGAAGAGGGAGCCATTAGGGTAAATGAACCGAGTTCAGGGCATTAGAGCTATTAGACCCAAGACCTGATGCTAATGTCAGGAGGTAATCTAGGTAGTTAAACAGGTGACCACCTGGGAAGCTGGACTGCCTGAGGTAAAGGGATATTGGCAGGGTATCAAGAGATGGAAGGATGATGTGTAAAAAGCCCCATCTCTGGGAAGAGGCTGAGATGAGAGATACAGAAGGGAAGCAGAGGAAATGAAGGTGGTGGGGAGCAGAAAGGATGGGGAAGAGAGGCCAAGAGCCAGCTCCAAGGGAATTCAAATGTCCATCTCTCCTCCAAGCCCCAGAGTACTCCAGAGGAGGCTTTAGGAATGAGAAAGAGTCCAAGCCCTTCACTCTGGGATGGATCAAGCATATCTTCTCTGGAGGCTTCCAGTCTTGTTTTGTTTTATAGTAAGAAAAAAAACATTTAGTACCAGCTCCTCTGTTTCATAAACACCTCTTTGCTGCCAATAAACTTAATTACAACCTTTCTCCCTGGCACCAGCCTCCTTTCCGGAGCTTGGGGTGTTGCACAAAATTGTGAGGCCGCCTTAGAGCCAAGGTTGCTGGGAGAGGGGCTGAGCCAGGCCTGGAGCAGGACCAGCAGTGGAGTTAGCTGCTCCCAGGGAAGAGAAGTGACAAAGACCCCAAAATCCTCAAGACCATTCTTCGGATCATAGACCCAGAGCCAGAAGAGACGTCAGAGTTCTTCTGTGGAGTCTGAGGAGCAGAGAGGTTCAAGCTTGTCAGCAACTTTAGAACAAGGCAGAGAGTCACTTTTGCCCTGACTCCTGGCACCTTGTTGTTGCTTGTCCTTTGTTCTTGAAGAGGACCATGACATCAGGTAGGTGATGCCAGGGCATGCAGGTGAATTGGATGTGAGGGAGGGCTGTACAAAGTCATCGACCTCACTTTCTCTAGAACTGGACATCTGGAGATGGCAATGGGAGATCTTGGTCTTTGTAAGGTAAGGTCTTTCCTAGGTTTCAGTTTCCCTGAGGCAACACCCATTCAGTAAGACTAGGTAAAAATGAGGCGAAGAATGACCTCTTTTACCTAGTCAAAAAAAGAATCAATGTGGGAGAGAAAGACCCTAGGGGTTTCTGACCAAAACAAAAACAATTGCTCTTTAAACTCACTCAGAGCCACAAGGGCCGATAGGTGGGGCAGTGTATAGAGTCAGGAAGATCCTGACTCTAGAGTTCAAATAGATATAGAGTTCAAATTCAGCCTTAGACACTTAGAAGCTGTGTGACCCTGGGCAAGTCATGTAACCTCTGTTTGCCTCAATTCCCTCGTCTGTAAAATAAGGTTAGTTAGTAATCTTTGTAGCACCTTTCCTTAGTAGGATTGTTACCAGGCTCAAATGAACTAATATACATAAAATTCTTTGGTGATTTTAAAGCTCTCGCTATGTCACTGTTACTGCTGTTTTCCTAAAAATCACTACTTGGTACTTCTTATGTTGTGCTAGTAATCTTTGACTCCAGGGCCCCTAGAGAATTGTCTGAAAATCTGTTAATTAGGTTAGAATTCTCAGTTGTGACTGAGGGACAGGGTTGGATCAGCAAAGGGGGAGGAGCCTCTCAGGAGCCTCAGGAATATGGGCTCAAGTTTTTCCCACTGCAGGAGGCAGAAGAATGAAAAAATGCTTCCTAGCTGGGAGCACAGAGACAGGCAGCTAATTAAAGGTCCCGTGTCCCTTCTTACAGCATCATCTTTTCATGGGACTATGGGAAGCAGCCTTCATTGGGTAGTGAGGGAAAAGGGTGCTGGCTTATGTGGAAAATATTATACTATTTTATGTCATTTCTTATTTCAACCAGACCCAGAGCCTGAATTAACAAGTAACTGGATGAAGATCCAGGACCTGGGCTTTGTTCTCTCAAAGTTTGCTCAGGAAATACCCTTACCTCTGTCAGCAAGGCCAGATTAGACTGACCTAAGGACATTACCCTAACCCCCAGAGAGATTACCTTGCTTAATATTCTACAGGTATATACTATGTTATGGAATGTAATGAGACACAGAGACGCTGGGCTGTAGTTTCAACTGACTTTTGTCAACATCCTTTACAACTCTATTCCATTAAGGAAAATCCTCTTCTTGTATCATGGTTAAACATACATGGGGGTCATAAAAATGAGGTAATACAGGCTTGCTAGCTCTGCTAAAATTGCGTATATAAGTTTTCTCATTGCTTTGTTCAGACAGCTAGAGCCTATGCTCTGACTCCTTGTACGTACAAGTAAGCTAGCTCTGCTATGCTTTAAGGGAAAATGATAAACAACATGGATTTTTCTATCACCTAGCTCTGTTGTTTCCTTCAACCAAATTTTCAGGTTTAACACTTAGGAGTCAGAGCACCTAGGTTCAAATCCTGCCTATGACATTAGCTACCTCAGTTTCCTCATCTGCAAACTAAATAACTCTACTGACTGGTCTTGGTCCTGAATAATGGAACCTATCTCTGTCCTCTCAGCAGGCTGGGAGAAAGCAGTCTATAGGGGAAGGCCCATAAGACCTGGATGGTCCCTTTCAACTCTGAATCTGTGATCTCAAGGAGTAACAAAGAGACAAATTTAGGCCTGATGGGAAGACAATGAATTAATGAGCATTTATTAAATGCCAACTGTGTGCCAGGCACTGTGCTAAGTGGGAGGGATGCAAAAACATGCAAAAGACAATTTCTGCCCTCCAAGAGCTCCTAATCTAATGGGGGAAGCATGTGAACACATCCATACAAAGCACGTTGTAAACTGGAGAAACAGAATAATGAACAGAGGGGAGGTGAGGGCTGGCTCTGTGGAGCTGCTTCTCACCTGGCTCACCTTGGAACTCTGCAAATTCTATAAAATCATGACTTGACATGCTGCTTCGCTGGCTGTGAGCTTCAGAAAGTGCCAGAGAAAATGAGAAGAATGCAGATTAAACTAGAAAATATAACAGATTCTTCTTTCTTCAGAAAACCAGTTATTAGACATTAATCAAGCCCTCCCCCCAAGAGGCTGCTTCTCTCTCCTTGGAGTCTTCAAGTGGAGGCCAGGTGGCTTCTTGTCAAGTCAAGTCAGCAAACACATGCTAAGCACCTACTGTGTGCCAGGCACTGTGCCTAGTACTAAGGACACAAATAAAGGCAAAAGACAGCTCCCACCCTTGAAAAGCTCACAGTTTAATGGAAGAAGGATGAGGAATCACTCACCAAGATCTCTGTTTTATTGTGTTTTGGTTGTGTCTGACTCTCCATGACCCCATTTGGGATTTACTTGGCAAAGATGCTGGAGTAGTTTCCCATTTCCTTCTCCAGCTCATTTTACAGATGAGGAAACTGAGGCAAACAGGATGGAGTGACTTGCTCAAGGTCATCCAGCTAGAAGTATCTGTGGCCACGTTTGAACTCAGGTTTTCCCCAACTCCAGGCCCAGCCCTCTATCCACTGAGCCACCCAGCTGCCTGAGAACTATGTACAAAACATTATAGAATATCGATTGGAGGTGATCTCAGAAAGAAGACACCAGCAGGAAGGGGACCTGGAAGGGCCCTGGGCACATTGTCCAGGTGGACCAGATGATGCCCTAGGCCCCTTCCAGCTCTCCCATGCTGTGATTCCAGGCTAGCAAGTCACCACTCCTTGGGTGTTTTTTTTTCTGATAAAAAGAAATTGCATGTAAACCTTTCTCTACACCAGGCCTGAAGCTAGAAATGTTCAACTTGGCTTTCTAGCACAAGATTATTTGCATCTCAGGAAAAAAAGTGGCATCTTATTTTTGGTTTCTGTTTGCCCTCCTGAGCTGCGGGTGGAGCTGGGGAGGGTCCGTGGTTCTGTTTGTCCCCCACATGGGTCTACACACGAGTCATAGAACTGTCAGAGTGATTATTTGGCAGCGAGAGCCCCCATGCCTGTGAGGGCCAGATTCTCTGCCCTGTCCTGGACGCTGCTGAGCCTCCCAGGAGAGAATTGCAAATCTTGGGCAGCCCCCAGGAATCCTTCTTCCTTTTTGTTTGTATTTTCCATTAGACTTTCCAACTACCTTCAATCTGATTTTATGTCCTAAGTGATACTGTCAACAAAAGGGCCTTAGTTACTGGGCAAAAGTGGTTTATGCTTTTGCACAATTAGCTTTTCACATTTCTCACCTTTCCTGGACCTTCCCAGTGGTGCAGGCACAGGTGCCCGTGCCCGACCTAAGGGTGGGGCCAAGAGCCATGATTCTCCCTGCATTCGAGCCAGAGTTGTTTGTTTTTCTAACTCATACTCTTATTTATAAAATGTTCTTTTTTCTGTAATTGGAACACAATAAATGCCTCTTTGTAACAAGCTTCATTCTTGATATGGCTTTAGTTGTGCTTTGATGTAAATCATTCCCCATGGAACGTGACTCCATACAGGAGGAGTCCATCAGGGCCTTCGTTAGTCTAGGACCTGGCCAGTAGTGCCACTGCTGTTGCCAACATCAGTCCAGCCTCTTCTGAATTTAGCTTCTCCTGGAAAAGAAAAATGTCAGGAGAAAAGGGTTATGGATTGAGATTTTCCAGTGAAATTCTTTGGTTAATAATTGTGCTAAGTGCATGGCCTCAGCAACACCACTGACTTGCTCTGGCCCTCAGAACGCTCATCTATAAAATGAGGGGTCTCCAACATCCATCCTCTATATTTGACTCTGTTAGTAATTGGAGGCAATAATTTTAGGCACAAGATGGTCGAGATTTATAGAATTTTCAATTAGAAGGATCCTTGCAAAAAGCTCATCTTGAAAAGCACGTCACTGAAGAACAGGGGAATGCAGTGAGCTGTCCAGAGGCTACCAAGTGAGGCAGGCACCGAGTGGAGCACCTCTCCCACGCCTCTCTCTTGGCTGCTCATGTTGTATAGAAGGAATGAATGAGCTTCTCAGAGAGGTCATTCCCTCTAGGAGCAAAGATGTCTACACATCGGGCTGGGTGACTCTTGGCCACATCCTACCCTTTCTCCACAGTGAGATTGACCAACAACATGGGGGCTCAATAGCCTTCTTTTAAATGTGCCTGGTAGCCAAGGGAGTCATTACGGCTTAACCCTCCGCTCACCAGGGCGTAGCTTTGTCCAGACCTGTGACTTCACCATTGAATGGAACTAACCCCCCAGGGTAGAAAGCCAGCTCTGCTGTAGAGCATCAGAGAGTGGGCTGGCAACGGGTTCAGTGGCTTGCCCAGGGTCACACAGCTAGCATGATGTCTTCCTGACTATTCTGTGATACCTATCACAAAATCTCACAAACTAAGAAATTATAACTTGACCCACAGTCACAGCCTCTTCATAACCAAACCAAAATGCTCTAAGGAAGCAGGTATGAAATTAAAAGAAAGGCCGTTGTGGAAGCTGCTTCTGATGAAGGCTGGGGCTCCAATGTAGCATTTGCCTTGGAAGTAAGGAAATCAGGAGGAAGCGGGGACCCAGCCCACAGGAGGGGATTGCGAAGTTACAAAGTCTCTGCTAATCAATGACAAATTTCATACTTGTTGCTACAATTACAAAGATAATAGTTCCTTTATGTCAGGGCCTGAGCTGGTGCAGCTGGAGGGGAGCTTTGAAATCCAGAATTTCAGGGAACAGAAATTAATAGGAGGTCATTTCTACCAGAGAAATTTTAGGGGCCCATCCTCTCTAATCATCATTAAAAAGTAAATCTGCAGGAGAAGAGGCACTTTCCTGATTGTCAAGTGGAAGCTATTATTCATTTGATGAAGCTCTTGGCACCGGGCCATTGATTCTGCGTTCAGCCTGCTGCTCTCTCCTTCGTCTCATGCAATCAAGGTTGTTTCTGCCTGCCAGGAGCTATTTATAGAGTGAACAAAAAAAATAAGCACACCACAAAAAAAATCAAAGCTGATATGTTCTCCTGCTTGAAAAACAACTTCCAAACTTTGTAAGTAAAGATCAGCTTTTCCGGTCACCAGCCTTTGTCCTCTGTCTCCCTGTCTCATCCACAGCGAAGGCTGCAGAGGCCATTTGGGGTCATCTCCATCCTTCCCCAGCACCAGTCAGTGGGCTTGGCAAGGGCTGAGTCCTTGGGGACGATGCCTCTGATTCTGTTGGATTGCGATGATGCTGAGCAATGGCCACA
Organism: Trichosurus vulpecula; assembly: GCF_011100635.1. Taxonomy (NCBI): domain Eukaryota; kingdom Metazoa; phylum Chordata; class Mammalia; order Diprotodontia; family Phalangeridae; genus Trichosurus; species Trichosurus vulpecula. The sequence goes on along the minus strand of NC_050576.1, from coordinate 3,475,262 downwards.
GGGCCGTGGAGTGCAGGGGGGTGTTTACATCCTCATACTGCTCCAGTTTCTTCAGTGGAAATGGGACGCCCAAATTTTTATCTTCGGGATTTTTTTTAAAAGAAGCCAAGATAAACCCTCCACTTCTCCCCATTCCCTTACCCCTTAAAAGAGAAAATGTACTCAGCAAAAAGGCGAGATGTGGGGTTCAGTAAAGGCTAAGGGAGCAGAGGGCTCATGGTTCAAAAGCTAGGTCACACTGAATACAGCACAGGAGGGCATCTGCACCAAATTCAGTAATCTTTCAGATGTTTATTCAACTACATTTATTTAAGACCTACTGTGCATAAGGCACCATCTTAGGCACTGGGGAAGAAAAAAAACAAAATGAAAAACATTTGTCCTGCTCTGCAACACCCTGCACAAGTCACTCAATTTCTCTGGGGCTCAGTTTCCTAACCTGTAAAATGGAGGGGGGTTAATAATAGCATTTACTATGAGAATAAAATGATACAACATGTATAGAGCACTTTGCAAACTTTAAAGTGCCATGTAAGGGTGAGTTACCATCATTATTGCTAGCATCATCAGAGCTCACTGGGAGAGACACTGGACATTCACAAGCAGTCTTTGAGTTACGGGCATCCTTAGGGGTCTTGAATCTCTACTACTTAGCTAGACCAGTATTACGTTTATTGAACTTGAACCTCTCCCTAAACATCTTCATCTTCAGAGCAGCAGCAGTGTCCCAAGACAGAAGCCATTCAGGATCTCCCAAAGTAGGAAAGAGAAAGATGTCTCCTGCTCGAAAGGGGCACCAAGAGTCCTTATCAGTGCTCACATCTGCCACTGAATGCTCGACCTGAAAAATTGTGATGATTTACAGGGAAATCTAGCCTTGAAAAATGCAGAAAAGCATCCCAATTTAACATGGCCAAGCATTCCCCAGTGCCCAGTTTGGGTGTTTTTCTCCATCATCTTCTCAAACCTTGATTCTTCAAACATAAAGCAATTTGTTTTTAAGAAAGCAAATGCTAGTTTGAAATAGTGGCCATCCTTTAGGAAGGTTCATCTGTCCTGTAAAATCGGAAAAGGTGTGAGATGGCAGTAGCAGCTCATTCAAGAGTTTAATGGGCATGGAGGGTGATGAAGCTTTTGTCTTCAGAGAAAGCCGCAGTGGAGAGTCAGAGGACCTGTACTTACAGCTGCAATCAATGGACCTTCGAGGTGGCTTAGTCCAACATCCCCATTCTACAGAAGGAGATATTGAGGTGTACAGACGTAAAAATAAGTTCCAGTACTCCCCTTTGGCTTTTAGACAATCCCAACTCCCACTCTGCAGCAGGTGGGTGGGGAAGGGGGAGCTGGAGAGAGAAGGTTGGTCACTCAGTGTGTGGGACTCAAGGTCAGCGACTCAATGAAGACCCACAGTGGAAGATTCCAAAAATCTTTGGGGACACTTTCTACAAGTTGCAGCTCAAAGGGATCATTTTCCTGATCTATTTGGGCACCCACGGGCTTTTTCGAGGTTTAACATAAGGCAGCACATTTATGAAGCACCTACCCTGCGTCAAGCTCCAAGGTAGGTGCTCGGGCTACGAAAACAAAATAAAAGAGATTTTTGTCTCAAGGGCTTCTGTTCTAACTGGGGATAAAATATATGCACTGACAACGGTGATGGTGATGGCAATAACACACAGAACATGAAATAGAAAAGAATAAAGGCAGGATCGCTAATTGTCCCAGGACCCTTCCCATCTGTGCCCCACAGAAAAAGAGGAAAACAAGATGATATCAATACCAAACACAAACAGCATTTTTATGATTCTGTGAGGCTTACAAATACAGACAAAGTAATTTCAGGAGGTAGGGAACACTAATAGCCCAGGGTAGGGACAATATGAATGCAAACAAGCATTTATTAAATACCTGCTGTATGTCAGGCTCATTTAATCCTCATAACGACCCTAGGAGGTAGGTGCTATTCTTATCATCCCCATTCTACAGATGAGGAAACTGAGACAAATAGAGGTTAATTGACATTTAAGTGACAGCTGGTAAGTGTCTGAGGCTGGATTGAACCTCAAGCACCCTGAATCTGAGGATTACATGATTTTCCCCCCTAAGCACCCTGTTTAGGTAGTTAAATGTGAAAGAGAAGGAAAAACTAAACCTGGCATACACCCTGTATTTCAAACCAACTTCTCCATTGGGGAATGCAGCACCAGCTTTTTGCCACCACTACCACCATCACACTCCTGCCCAGATAGATGTGCTCACTATGGAGTTTGACCTCCTAGCACAAATGCACTCTGGGCAGGGACTTTCCAGTGAAGACTTTGGTGTTTTGATTATAAGACGATTTGTGAATCAAGGCTAGATCAGGGTATTGATAATTGTCCATCTAGAAGACAACACACACACACACACACACTCACACACTCACACACTCACACACTCACACACTCACACATTGGGATCACTGGAATATCACATGTGCCGAGATGATATTTATCCACTTTGGTTTTCCCCCTGGCTGCCATGCCAAACCCCGGACACCAAAATGACTGAGGTTGGGGAGTAAATACCCATCGTTAACTTTCCAGTGGTTTAATAATTGTGCCTCTTCCTGAGGATGGGATTAAACCACATGCGACAGCTAAATCCAGGCAAGCTAAGTGCCTGGGCATCAGAGTAAGGAGAGAGTAAGGAGAGAAAGCAGAAAAGAGAAAGAGGGAAGAGACAAGGGAGGAGGGGAGAAAAAGGAGAGAAAGAAGAGTGAGAACAGAGAACAGAGAGGAGAGAAAGAGAAAATAAAGAATCTGAAGGGCTCCCGTGTGGACAAAAGATCAGCGTTGCTCTGGGTGGCCCCAAAAGACATAGAGGAAGTTACGAAAAGGAAAAGTTAAGCTTGGTATGAAGAAAAACTTCCGAACAATATGTTTATCCCAAAGTGGAATGGTCAGCCTTGTGAGATACTGGCTTCCTCAATGAAAGACTTCAGCTGGTGATCCCTCCTAACTTAGATTGTAGTAGGAATTCCCTTGTGGGTGTGGTTTGTATTAGATGGTCAGTCAGTTGGCAAAGAAACATTTATTAAGTGCCTACTATGTACCAGGCAGTGTGCCAAATGCTTGGGATATGAAGATGGAAAAGAAAGACATCCCTGCTTACAATCTAATGGAGCAAGGCAGTGCACAAAAGGGAGATGGAAAGTTGGGGTAGGGATTGCGAGGGAAGGGCTCCAGGGGCATGATGGAGTTACCTCCAAAAGAATGTGACTGGGGGCGGGGAATGAAGAGATGGCTGGCCTGGGAAGCCTTCTTTTGATGGAAGCACTGGAAAGCATTCTGAACTCCACCTTCCCAATCAGAGGCAGAGGATCCTGAGGAAATGGGAGTATCCACGTGGTGCAATCTTCCAGGATGATGTTTCTGATGATAAGCTTCCCCAGGGCCATGATGGGGCCCACTCCAAAAGAGGGCAGCTGGTGGGGGCTGGTGGTCACTGAGGTCCCTTGGAGTTCTGAGATTCTGTGCCTTTCTGAAAACACAAGGTACATTTGATGGACCTCATGGTAACAGTACTAGTTGGTGCCTTTCATTGCACTATCATAGTAAATCCTTAATCAATGTTCGGTAAATTGCGTTTGGGCCCAAAAAGGAAGAGAAAGGATGAGGAAAAATGAAATAGATCATTGAAATTACAATTGAAACACTTTTGCATAAACAAAATGAATGCCAGTAGGATATGAAGTGGATTGGAAAGGAATATTTGTATTAAGTGTCTCTAATAAGAATTTGATATCCAGGTGTCTAATAAATACTTTCTGTCTGTCTCTGTCTGTCTTTCTCTGTCTCTATATCTCTCTGTCTCTCTCTCTCTCTCTCTCTCTCTCTCTGTCTCTTTTCTTCTCTCCTCTCCTCTATGTCTCTCTCTGTCTCTATGTCTCTCTGTCTCTCTCCTCTTTCTCTCTGTCTACCTCCAACTCTCTCCCTCTTCTCTCTGTCTCTGTCTCTGTCTCTCTCTTCCCCCTTCTCTCCTCTCTCTCTGTCTCTGTCTGTCTGTCTGCCTCTCTCTCTGTCTCTCTCCTTCTCCCCCCTCTCTGTCTCTGTCTCTGTCTCTTTCTCTCTTCTCCCTTCTCTCTCCTCTCTGTCTCTCTGTGTCTCTGACTGTGTCTCTCTCTTCTCATCTCCACCTCTTCACATCTCTACCTTCCTGTACGTCTAAGATAAAACCCCTCCTTCTACAGGGAGCCTTTTCCAGCCTTCCAAAATGTCAGTACCTCCCTTCGACTTCATCTCCAATTTGTCCCATACTCATCTTGTTTGCCGACATTGTCTGCACACTCTGCCTCCCATTAGACTGGGAGCTCCTTGAGAACGAAACCTCGTTTTTTGCCTTTCTTTGTATCCCCAGGCACATAGTGGGTGCTTAATAAATGTTTGTTGGCTGACTGTGTTGGCTGACTGACACCATGCTACCTGGCTTGGGAAAGGTGGGTAAGTAGAAAACGTTAAAAGATTTTCATCTGATCATTTTCGAAAGAACAAATCAAACCGCTGGAGCTTGTTTGTCTCTGGTACTTCTCCAATGGGGCAAACGTGTCCGAACATCAGAGCTACATAAAGGGATGATTGAATCCAGTATTTCAGAAGTAGGGCCCGGAGGACAAGGGGCCCTGAATGGCGTATGAACAGCAAAAGCGCCGAGAAGACGGAGCAGAGCCCTCGCGCTACCCTGGCTGTCCGGATGAAGGGTCGCCTCACTTCTGAAGCCAAACAAAAACTAGACGTGGCTGCAAAGAGCCCGGGTTAGAATGCTGTTTGAAGTGGGGAGCCAACTCCTCAGGTCTCAGCTCCATCTAGCTCCTGCCCACGGGGCGTGATGACGCTTGCCTAGATAATCCTCGGATCCCTGCCCGCCCTCACTGGGATGCTACAACCTGGCGGAAGGGGGGATCTTTATGCCTTTGGCTGCTTCCCTTAGAATTGGGGGAAATGGGAAAGTCCATCCTTTTTCCTTGCTTCATCACTGCCTCCGGAGTCCTCCACATAGGAGCTGTGAGCCAAAGAACCTGGTGCCTTGGGGCTAGGCCTCCAGTGCCTGTGAGCTCAGGATTGGTCCTGGGCTGTCGGTTCCCTTGTTAAGGGTCCCAAAGGCTGAGGCTCGGGTCGTCATGTGCTGGTCAGCAATTCTAGGCTCATTGCGATGGTTCAGCTGATACAACCCGGGTTGTGTCAGGCCAAACAAACCAACTGTAATTATACAGACTAGTAAAGAGAGAAGAAAGCCTGGCAAGACTGAATCACGGGGAAGTAGATTTAGAACTGGACAGAGCGCTGAGCCTGGTGTCAGGAAGTCAGCCCCAAACACTGACTAGTCATGAAACCTCCACCTGCCTCAGTTTACCCAACTGTAAAATGGGGATTCTAATAGCACCTACCTACCAGGGTAATTGTAAGAATCAAATGAGATATTTGTAAAGTCCTTAGCACAGTGCTTGACACACAGTAGGTGCTTAATAAATGATTGTTTCCTCCTCTTCCTTCTGTTGCTAGTACCTTCACTCCCTAAACTACCTTGTATTTATTTGATGTATAACTATCTATGTACATGTTACCTCACCAAAAGAATGGGATCTCCTTGAATGCAAGGATCTCTCCATCCCTCTCTTTAGGGGCGAGACTCCCCCAGGACTGGTCTGTGCAGGTTGGTCCAGAGGCATGAGAGACCCCTTCACTGAGAGGAGTTAGCCGAGAACTCCAGGCCCCTTATTCCAGTTGGCTTGGGTCACCTGCTTCTCTCTCTCTTTTTAAATTTTGCTACACAGGAAGCATAAAGCTGCATATGCTAAAAGAGGGTCATGTTAAATTAAAGATGTCAATGGTTTGTATTTTTAAACTGGAATTCAGGTCTTTTGACTACTACTCCAGGGCTACTTCGACTGAACCACACTGCCTTCCACAGAGAAAATCATAGGATGATGACTTACAGTGAGATGAGCACTTAGAGCTCAGCTCATCCATCCTGATTGTACACGTGAGGGAAACCGAGGACTACAAAGACAAAAGTAATCTGCCCCAGGTAGAGTTGGTGTGTAAACCCTTCTGAGGACCTTTGGTGCTCTGACTCCAAATCAATCAGTATGTTTAATTGCATTTATAAAGCACCTACTATGTGCCAGACAGTAAGCTAAATGCTGGGGATACAGAGGGGGAAAACACCCTGAGAAGCTTCCATTCTTACTCAATACAAGTGTGTCTCTGTGGGCACACACAATGCTCAGCTCTGATCTCACGTTCTGCAGGTCTTCCCCAGAGTCCTCCTGTGAGCAGCCACCCTCTGAGCTGACCTCCACTGTATACTATGTAGGTGCCCACATCACTGTCTTCATATTGCTCCCCATCAGAATGGGAAGTCCTCAAGGGCAGGGACCATGTATTGCCCTACTATGTATACCCAACACTGAGCAGTGTGTGGCACATAGTAAGCACCAAAAATATGCTTGTCAATTGGTACACAGAGTAGATTGAAGTCTGAGAGAAAGAAAGGCACTACTAGCTGGCAGAGTAGGGGGGCTCCAGACCACCCCCTTACACCTCTTCTTTCTAAAGGGCTGTTTTGTTTCTTGGGCTATTTTTTGATGCCTGTTTCTTTGTTGTGTTTTGGTTTCCCTTACCTGGTGCCATGCCTCAGGCCAATCTGAAGGAGACAGGAGCTATTAATGTCTCATAAAAGGCAATTTGAGGCTGGTCACAGATGGAAGCAGAAGAAGAAGGGAAAGAAAAAAAAACAAGGACGGGCCAAGGGAAAGGCCTGAATAAAGCCGGAATTCTGCAGCATCCTTCTTGTGAGCTCCGCTGACGTCTGCCAGGCCCCACATGAAAAGCCAGGCCCTGCTGATGAAGACCAGCTTCCTGGACAAGGCAATTAGGCTCCTCTCTTCCAGAGACGGACCCAGAAATCCCAGTGTGACCTTTGCCTAAGTCTCCATGAATGGGCCTCTGGAAGACTTCCACCCGAGAGTAATCCTAGCTGGACGGAACAATCCTGTAGCAATTAGATTGATTATGAATTTAGAGCTGGGAAAGGGGGGCAGGGAGAAAGGCCCGGTATGCAGGAATGAAGGAAATGCTCTGAGAGCCAGGCTCACGTGGTGTTACCTGCGAATTCACTGTTGAACATAACATCCTAAGGGGTCTGGTGAGTAAAAACTGGGCTACAAATACGAAGAGCGAGTATGATTCCCGATCATATACATGCATATGAGTCCTTATACACACCTATTTCCTATATGTGCACGCACACATCCATATATCTATAGTGGGTGGCTGTTCCTTTGCGTATGCATCTGTATAAACGTATATATGTATGTGTAAACATATATATGCATGTATGTATAAACATATACATGTATATACACACACACCAAAGAGTTCTGTCAGGGGATCATAGGATAATCCATTTAGAGCTGGAAGACTGAATTTAAAAATAAAAAAAGGAATGAGGGACCTTACTAGGTCTTCCTTCAAACACCCCTGCAGCCACAGTGTGTTAGCATGTGAGGTAAGGAAACAGAAGCTCACCATCTCCTACAGAATTGGACTGAACCATGTTCATAAGTCCTGGCAGCTCCCAACAAGGGCTTGGAGCTGTATCACTCCGCAAAAAGGGTCAGTGAGAATGGGAACACACCAGGGTATAGACTCAGCCAGAAACATCTGGCCAGTCACAGATTTAGAGCTGGGAAGGTCAGCAGAGGTTGTCTGATCTGGTCCCTCATTTTGTAGATGAGGAAGTTGAGGCCAGAGAGGTTGTGACTTGCCCAAGGTCACCCAGGCTGTGACCAGGCATTTGAACAAAGATCATTGCTCTTCATGGTTATTAACTGTGACGGGCAAATAGCGGTCAGGCCGGCTCATGACTTTGGAGGGGCATGTCCTCTGAGGGTCAGTGTCTTTGCTGGGGAAAACGAGTTTGCCAACAGCCCAGAGTTTCCCACCCATGCCAAAAACCTTTTCCCCACATCACCCCCCACCCCGTTATCTCCACTCCAGATACTTTGCCAAAATCTCCACCAAAAGAAGGACTGAGCAGATTTCTGGTACAGTGGAAAGAGAACTCAGTTTGGAACCAGCTAAAGTATATGTGTTTGAATCTGGTCTCTACTTCTGGCCTCCTGTGTGACCTCTGGAGAGTCACTATCTCTCAGAGCCTAAGTGAGGAGAGAACATCTCCATATATATATATATATATATATATGTATATATATATATATATATATATATATATATATATATGTGTGTGTGTGTGTGTGTGTGTGTGTGTGTGTGTGTGTGTGTGTGTGTGTGTATGCATATTCATATACGTACATATGTAAGTATGCATGTATCTGTGTGATGTGTTTAAATAGATGAATAACTTATCTCCAAAGTACAGGTATAAATATTCCCAGAAGCTCATGTGGGCATGTACAAAGCTGCAGATACATATACTCAAAGATATCTATATAGATGCAGATATACACACAGATATATACCCCAACACGGACACATATTCACATCCACATATGCAAAGGACCATCCACCCTGCATATATCTGTATGCAGAGGTGCATACTAAGCACCTCTATGTATATATGCATGCGTGTTAATACATGCATCTCCATGAAAGGGGGGAGCAGTTCATTCTTTCCATTGGATGTTTGACACATAGGAGCCACTTAAATGCACACTGACATAGACACATATATACAATACATGCATATGTGTGTATACTGTATATGTTTGTATGTGCACACATGTGTACATATCGAGCACTTGGTGTAGATGCTATACTAGGCTTTGGAGATATGGGAGCGACAGTGAGAATAATCTTTGTCTTGAAAGCCCTCTAGAATCCCTTCTGACTCAGATCCTTCAGTACTGAAGAACTGCTTAAATGATGCCTGTCCTCTGGAAGCTGCAGCTCATTTGGGGCTGATTAAGCTATGGTTCACTTGTCTACACACCCTCAGGAAGTTTGGATGGGGCTGAGAAAAGCCTAGGGATAGAGATCTTCCTGGCAAGGGGTCCTAGGTAAAGGAGTAGGGTGGGGAAGTAGAACACTCTTGTACTTGTAAGGGAGGAGAAAGACCCCTGGGGAGAGGGAGAGGGAGCCTTTAAAAGGACAGAAGGATGGGAAGAAACTGAAACAAACAAACCACCTCCTAGAAAATTGTGCCTGCTATGAAGATCAAATGATTTATGCAAAGCTCTCTGTGATCCCTGTAAAGGAAACCTCAGTAATCCTGGGGATAATTACAATCCCAATTTCCTACCAGTGGATGACTCCTGCCTGAGAAGCCTGTTAGCTGGCTCATTGAGGCCAACATAGTAGCTGGAGTAGCCCTCAAGAGAGCTGGAGGCTCCTGAGGGTCTTGGATCCTATCAGGATGACGCCACTGGGTAGTTGGGAAACACCCATCCTAATTATTCTTAACATAGGATAAACTTTCTGCCTTGGGTATCAGATACTAAAAAGTGGGGCATCTTTCCAGACACTTTCTTGTCTTTGAAAGGGATTAACGAACTGTCTCCAAGCCTTCATTCCCAGCATGTAAGGAAAGAACACTTGCCACCTGTCTAGGGTATGAGTTTCACAGTCACGTTCTCTGAATCAAAGCATCATGAAGTGACTTTCATGTAATGGGTGTGGGGGGAGAGAAGAGAAGCCTTGAGAGTACTTAAATGGAATAAGAAACATGGGAAGCTTGGGCTAGCTTTAATTACTGCCCCCCACCCCAACACACCTTCTGACCACCCTCTCACTGTATGGCCTCTGCATAGGTCTTTTAACTAATCTCTGCCTTAATTTCCCCTTAATTTAAATGGGACCAATTAACTTGGGCAGGTGACAGTAATGGAATGGTAAAAGCATTAAATTTAAAGTCAAAAGACCTGGATTCAAATCCTACCTCAAACATTTATTAGATATGTGACTAAGTCACAATATATTTTAAAATGAAAAATTTTGGACTAAGGACCCCTAAAGGCTCTTGCAGGACTGAAGCTGTTATCCTACTAATTTCATGGGATTCTGAAGATTAATATGGCCATTTGTTAAGATGCTTCGGGGTCCCGAGCTGAAGGGCAATTCTAAATGGTTGGAAGTGTTATTGTAGAAATTGTTCCCCGGCTTTTATTCACCTCGATTTACATCAGTTCCTGCAAAACTTCCCACGTTTCCATGAAACTGTTCTTTAATCTTTTCTTAATTTTATTATTTATTTAATATTTTTAGTTTTCAGCATTGATTTCCACGAGATTTTGAAATGCAAATTTTCTCCCCATTTCTGCCTTCCCCGCACTCCAAGATGGCCTATACTCTTATTGACCCGTTCCCCAGTCAGTCCTTGCTTCTGTCACCGCACTCCCTTCCCATCCCCTTTTCCCTTCCTTTCTTGTAGGGCAAGATAGATTTCTATGCCCCATTGCCTGTATATCTTATTTCCCATTTGCATGCAAAAATAACTTTTTTTGAACATCTGTTTATAAAACTTTGAGTTCCAAATTCTCTCCCCATCTCCCTCCTTACCCACCCTCCCTGAGAAGGCAAGCAATTCAACATAGGCCACATGTGTGTCATTATGCAAAACCCTTCCACACTACTCGTGTTGTGAAAGACTAACTATATTTTGCTGCCTCCTATCTTGTTCCCTTTTATTCAATTTTCTCCCTTGACCCTGTCCCTTGTTGAAAGTGTTTGCTTTTGATTACCTCCCCCCATCTGCCCTCCCTTCTATCATGCTCCCTTTTTTTATCCCCTTCTTCCTTCTTTCCTGAGGGGTAAGATACCCAACTGAGTGTGTATGTTATTCCTTTCTCAAGTCAAATCCAATGAGAGCAAGATTCACTCATTCCCCCTCACCTGCCCCCCTTCCCTTTCAATGAACTGCTTTTTCTTGCCACTTTTATGTGAGATAATTTAGCCCATTCTATCTCTCCCTTTCTCCCTCTCTCAATATATTCCTCTCTCATCCCTTAACTTGATTATATTTTTTTTAGATATCATCCCTTCATATTCAACTTACTGTGGGTGCTCTGTATATATATGTATATTCCCTTCAGGCACCCTAATACTGAGGTCTCATGAATTACACATATCGTCTTTCCATGTAGGAATGTAAACAAAACAGTTCAACTTTAGTAAGTCTTATAATTTTTCTTTCTTCTTTACCTTTTCATGCTTCTCTTGATTCTTGTATTTGAAAGTCAAATTTTCTATTCAGCTCTGGTATGTTCACTGAGAAAGCTTGAAAGCCTTGGAGCATGATACTCAGTTTTGCTGGGTAGGTGATTCTTGGTTTTAATCCCAGCTCCATTGACCTCTGGAATACCATATTCCAAACCCTTTGATCCCTTAATGTAGAAGCTGCTAGATTCTTTCAATTTCTATTTTACCCTCTGGCTCTAGAATATCAGGGCAGTTCTCCTTGATAATTTCTTAAAAGATGATGTCTAGGCTCTTTATTTGATCATGACTTTCAGGTAGTCCAATAATTTTTAAATTATCTCTCCTGGATCTATTTTCCAGGTCAGTGGTTTTTCCAATGAGATATTTCACATCGTCTTCCACTTTTTCATTCCTTTGGTTCTGTTTTATAATATCTTGATTTCTCATCAAGTTACTAGCTTCCACTCGCTCCAATCTAATTTTTTAAGGTAGTATTTTCTTCAGTGGTCTTTTGGACCTTCTTTTCCATTTGACTAATTCTGCCTTTCAAGGCATTCTTCTCCTCATTGGCTTTTTGGAGCTCTTTTGCCATTTGTGTTAGTCTATTTTTAAGGTGTTATTTTCTTCATTACTCTTTGAGTCTCCTTTAGCAAGTCATTGACTTGTTTTTCATGGTTTTCTTACATCCTTCTCATTTCTCTTCCCAATTTTTCCTCTACTTCTCTAACTTGCTTTTCCAACTCCTTTTTGAGCTCTTCCATGGCCTGAGAGCAGTTCATGTTTTTCTTGGAGGCTTTTGATATAGGCTCTTTGACTTTGTTGACTTCTTCTGGCTGTATGTTTTGATCTTCTTTGTCACCAAAGAAACATTCCAAAGTCTGAGTCTGAATCTGAGTACATTTTTGCTGCATGGCCATGTTCCCAGCCAACTACTTGACCCTTGAGCTTTTTGTCAGGGTATGACTGCTTGTAGAGTAGAGAGTACTTTATCCCAAGCTTGAGCAGCTATGCTGCTGTTTTCAGAGCTACTTCTACACCACAAGCTCTGCCACACCAGCGCTCCTTCTCCCCCAAGAACCACCAACCAGGATTGCAGCCCAGATCCAGGCAGGACAAACCCGACTTTGCACTCCTGCTCTAATCCACCACTTAATTCCTCCCACCAGGTAAGCCTGGGCCTGGAAGCAACTGCAGCTGTAGCTCTGGATGCAGCCCCAGAGCTGCACTACATCTGCCACCCCCAGGGTGGTGGCTGACCGCAAACTCCTTTCACTCTGTCCCAGCAGTTTTTCCCACTACCTTGCTCTGTTGTCTTTGGCATTTGTGGGTTGGGAAGTCTGGTAACTGCCAAAGCTCAATGATTCAGGGCCCTACTCCACCTGGCTTCAGGTCTGGTTGGTCTGGGCATGGACCATGCTCTGCTCTGCTCTGCTCCCAAGCTCCATGTGATAGACCCTTCCCAGTGACCATCCAGGCTGTCCCGGTCTGGAGCCCTGCTTCCCTGTGCTATTTTGTGGGTTCTGAAGCTCTAGAATTTGTTCAGAGCCATTTTTATAGCTGTTTGGAGGGACCTGGGGGAGAGCTTAAGTAAGTCCCTGCTTTCCAGCTGCCATCTTGGCTCCACTCCATTTTTTCTTATAGCACAAAAATATTCCATTATATTCATGCTACCCCCACCATAATAGTGAGGTGATGAGGGACTCAGCATGGAGAAAGAGACACATGCCTTTTCAGACATGGCCCATAGGAGAACTCGTTTTGCTTGACTATGTGCATTTGTTACAAATGTTTTCTTTTTTCTCTCTTAGAAAAGGGGGGGAAAGGTAGAGGAGAGAAGATACATTCTTTCCATTTACATAGTTGTATCATTGTATATATCACTTTCTTGACTCTGCTTCTTCACTTTTCATCTGTTCATGTAAGTCTTTCTATGCTTCTCTGGAGTCAGATTTGTAATTTCTTACAGAAAGACCTTTTGTTCTATAAATTGAATTTCCCATGAATTTTGTTATTATTTCATCAGGTTCTAGAAAATATTCCTTTGATAGTTGATTAGAATAACACTAAAACAGTAGGTTAACTTTACTAATATTGTCATTTTTTATTATAGCCTTGAATATTCCTCCAGCAATTTAAGTCCTGAATGTAATTTCTTCAAGGACACTTTGTCATGGAATCTATAAGTGTTGAGTGCACTTTGGTAAACTGACTCCCAAGTATTTTGTGCATTTCCTAGTTATTTGGAATAAGCTTTTCCTCTCTAGGATTGTCTTTTGGATTTAGTTATTAATCAATAGGAAACTTTTCAAAAAATTTTCTGGGTTTATTTTGTAGCCTGTAATGTTGCTGAAGCTCTTAATTATTTTAATGATTTTTAATTCTATAATTATTTTAATTATTTTTGGCAATTCCTTAGGATTTTCTAATCCACCATATCACCAGCAAATTGGGAGAGGGGAATTTTCTCTTTGCCTATCTTTACATCTTGAATTCCTTCTGGATTATTTCTAAGGTTCTCAGGAAAGGTAGGGGTTCTGAAAGATAAAAGGTGATTTCCCCTCTCTTTCTTATACCAGTGTTTGAGCACTTGCAAATGTCTCCTCATCCTCTCTTCCATTTATCTTTCTTTATTTTATGATTCGTCTTCCATTGCACTTCACTCCTAGAAATATTGATTTAAGAGTAAAGCTGTGTGGCTTGATGAGTAGAGCTCTGTATCCTCAACCATAGAGCTCAGGACAACCCCCTGCATAGCCAGTACATCCTCCATCTATCTAGGTCTATTTTCCCACCTTGGATGTTGACCATTCCCAGGTACTATATGTCCCTCTGGGATGGTATAGAATGCTCGGAATCTTGACCTATGCTTGGTGAAGGTGGTCTACAAGGTGCCCATTCTCTTCACACGAAACATTATAAGGTCCCTGTCACGATCTGTAATCTTGGACCCATGCTTCACAGCGACACCCCAGGATAAGACCAGCCTCTCATATTCTTTACCTTGTTTCCTCCTTCATTGCCCGGTCTCTCTCAGCTCCACAGGCTTTTCAAGAAATCCCATAAATTACTAGACTTTCTCTGCTCATGATCAAGCAGCTGGGAAGAGCTTCTTTGATTTCATTCTGTCTTTTATTTCATTTTCCTCAACTCAAGCAACTTCCCTTTGTTCTAGCCTCCCCTCAAAATGTGTTCACTGGTAGGGGAACATCACTTTTAGACCATGGAATGCTAATTAAATTCTTTCTCTTCTTCTCATGTTTCTTTGAGTTCCACTTCAGTCTTCAGCACCTTAGATCTTTTTGTCCCTTGATTATCTCTTTTTGGTCTTATTTTTAATCCTTGATTACATTTTATTTAAAATAATAGCCTTGCATTACCCCAGATACCAAAGACAATTGATTCCATGGCTTAGTCTTTTCTTGATAACTATACATTTCTCAAGTTGTTCTCAGATGGAACATTAGCCAGGTGAATTCCCTGCTCATATCTAGATTCTTTTGGGAGAATAGCTCAAGTTCCTGTCTTTTGTTGAAAGTCCCTTTTGTTTTTTAAATCCAATACTAGTCTTCTGTCTAACCACGTCTCCCTTATTTTGTGCCAAAGTGTAAGACTACATTTATCCCTACTGAATTTGGGCTTAGCATAATTCCTGGAATAGAGCAGGCACTTATTAAATATCTATTTTCTTCCTCTCTCCCTTCAGTCCAATGTCCTCTACTATCATAGTTCTTTTCAATCTAGATTCTGTTATCCAGTGTGTTAGCTATTCCTTCTATCTTTGGGTCATCTACAAATTTGAGGAGTATCATCTAAGCCTTTAGGAAAGCCATTGATAAAAATCACCTAGAGCCAAGCAAAGATCCCTGTGGTGCACTAGTAGAGACTTTCTTCCATGCTGACATTGAACCACTGAACCATGACTACTCAGAGTCTAGCCGCCTAACCAGCTCTGGACCCATCAGCTTGTAGTAGTCTAATCCACATCTCCCTGTCTTCTTCACAAGAATAGTGTGAGAAACTTTCTCAAGAGCTTTGCTAAAATCTAGATTAGTTATATTCATAGCATTCTCCTCATGTACTAGCTTCAACGTTCTGTCAAGAAAGGAAATGACCTGTTCTTGATTAAACTGTTGCCGGCTCTTTGTAATCACTATTTACCTATCTAGACATTCGCCACCTATTTCTTTAATGATTCAGTTAGAATTTTCCCAGAAATCAAAGTAAAAAGAAATCCTCATTCCATAGTCTGTAGTCTGCTATCTTCCCCTTTTTGAAACCCTGATCAACATTTCTCTGTCTCCAATCCTGTGGCACTTCTCCCATTTTCCACATTCTTTCAAATGCCACCAACACTAAGAAATCACCTATGTTCATCTGTACCAGTAACTTGGATGCTTCAAGGAGCTAGGGACACCCTACACTCTCCAGACTTATCGTGGGTATCAATTCCCTCTTAGTCACTTTTGTTTTCTCGTTCTCCTTGGCAGAAAAAAGAGACACCAAATGAGAAGTGAGGTCAGTCTTCTCTTTTTTCTGGTTATCGTCATCTCATCTATTCTAATCCCAGGTCCTAACCTTCTTTCTCCTTTTCCTTGCCTATCAGACACAGTGTGACACAGAGGATGGAGCCAGGAAGGTATGTATTGGCTGTGTGAGCCTGAGTCATTTACTCTCAATACTCTCGGCACCTCTCTAAGATCATAACCTACAGGAAATATGCCAGCTCTCCGGGTAGAGGTGGTTTCCTAAATTAGGAGTTCCCCAAAGGTCTAATCCATATTTGCCCATACTTTAAAAAATCTCTTTCACTCATTCCTAGTTTACCTCGTCTGCTTTAGCCCGTTTGGACATTCGGCATTCTTGACTCTATTCGCCTTTTCTTCATCGCTAAAGGCCTTTCTCTTGGCTGATGGCAGTATTGTTGTTTGGCATTGAAATCTGAAGTTGAACTACTACATTCTATTTAGTTTTAAGCTTCACATTTCTCTTTACCCGTTAAGACTTGGTTGTTTACTTCCAACCACCTAAGCATTTTTTTTGCATTTTTTTCTGTAGTATGGTATTTGGACCTTTTAATTCATCAAGGTTTTCTAGAAAATCTACGATCCTTAAATCAGCCCTGCCGAGAGTGTGTTCAAAGTTATTTTATTTTCCTTGCCTCAAATTCATGCATTGTTTCAATTGTTTTTCTTTTCTTTTGCCACTTTTTTTTTAGTTCTGAATTTGTGAGTTTCAAATCTTTCATTCTCTCTTTCAGGACATCTACTATATTCAAGCAGTTCTCAGCCATTTGCTTTGAGTCATCTACTCTGACGTCTGTCCTATTTATCCCTCTTTTGTAAGCTCAGATTTCCACTGGCACGTTCACCTTTATTTCTTTTAAAAGTTTCTTTCCCTTTTCAATCATTCTGAAGGTTCTTGTTTATGTTACATTATCTCTTGGGACAATTGACAGAATGTGATACTTTGGTTTTTTGTTTTGTTTTATTTAGTTCATTTGTTTTTGCCCCATGGGGGTGGGAAGGGAGGGAATAGAGCTTTACTTTGAAATATAGTGCTTATGCATTGTGTTGTGGCCTTTTCTGAAATGTTTGCTCATTTTTTTCCTTATTCCTTTATGAGACTCTGTGTTGTTTTTTCTGCCTGGGAATTGGGATTAGGAAAAATCAAGCCATTTCCTTCTGGTCTTTCTTGTCTTCTCCTCTTCTTCTATAGCCAGCAACATCTATCAGATACCCTCCCTCTCACTGTTTGGCCCCTCCTCCAGAAGTGAAAGAGCGTTTATTAAGCATTTACTTTATGCCAGGCACTGTGCTGAGCAATGAGGACATAAAAAAGGCCAAAATCCACTCCTCGCTCTTAAGGAGCTCGTATTCTAATGGGAGAGACAACATATAAATGACTGTGTACAGGCATACTGTGAATGGAAGGTCCTCTCAAAGGGGAGGCACCATTTGTGTGGGTGACCAGGAAGGTGCTCTTGCAGAAAATGGAATTTGAGTTGGGTCTTGAAGGAACAGAAGGAATGTAGGAGTTAGACATGAGGAGGGATGGCATTCCAGGCATGGCAGATTCCAGGCAATGCAAAACCATGGAGCTGGAAAACGGAATGTCCTTGCAATGATAAGCAAACAGGCCTGTGTATCTGGACCACAGAGTGCATAGAGGGGCATCTTTTCTCCTTAAGAAGACTGGAAATGGAGAAAAGGGTAAGGCTATAATGCCGTGCAGATATTTTCTATTTAATCCTGGAGGCATTAGGGGGCCATGAGAGTTTACTGAGCAGGGGGATGACCTATGTCTTAGGAAAATCACCTTGGCAAGTGAGCAGAGGGTGGGGGCCAGGAAACAACCATCTAAGCAAGTGGGGATGTTTGGACAGTGGGAGCGTGTATAGGAGAGACGTTATGAGGGTAGAAATGACAACAGATTTAATATGTGGGGTAAATGCAAGTTAGGAGCAAAGTCGACATCAGTTTTACAAGCCTAGGTGCCTATGAGGATGCTAGTGCCTTGACATTAGCGAGGAAGAGGGCAAGTCTTACTTCTGAACATGTTGAGTATGACCTCAAGCATCTACTTTAATATATCCAAATGGGGGCTAGTGTTACAGGTCCCCCGCTTGTGAGGGAGGCTCAGGATGTATTATCTGCACAGAAATAATAGTTGAACCCGCTGAATCTGACAAAACTCCACAAGAGTGTGATGAGGGACAGGAGGAGGCCTAGGAGGCAGCCTTGAAGGATGCCCATCGTTGGTAGGAATAACTTGGGTGAAGATAAAGATGGAGGAGCACTCAGACATGGGGGAGCAGAACCAGGAGAGCACAGAGTCACAGAAAACTGGAGGCTAGGGTGATGAGAAAGGCCATAGGCTGTGGAGGGGTCAGCAAGGACAAGGCTTGTACAAAGGCCGTCAGAGCTGGCCATTGGGAAATCATTGGGAACTTTGGAGAGCGCAGTTTCATTTGGATGATGAGGCAGGAATTACAGAAGCCCCAAAGTGCACATTATTTCCAGCCAAGATCCCTGCATCTGGCCAGCTCTGGCCTCCAGCACAGGCAGGGTTTTGAGACTTAACTCAATCCCTGCTAAATGATATTTCAGTAAAGAGAGAATTGCAGCTATGGTTAAGGCCTCTTTACCTTTCAGATAGAAGCCCCCCACTACCCCAGGCCTTCATTGCTAGGTCTTCCATCTATCATAGTTGTTCCTACTTTCTGTCATGGTCCTGGCCAGACCAGATATTTTCTGTCTCTTTTAGGCCTGGTGCATTCAGACTGAGTCACTGGTGAAAGAGAAGATGGTAGTGGCCACCACACTGAGAGTCTGAAACAAGGCAGTCAGGTATATGGCAGAAGTGTAGGCGATGTGGGGATGGTGAGGATGAGGGGGCTCCGGGCCATTCATTCCTCCTTTGTTATTTCAGATGGCTTTCCATCATGTGGATATGTCTCCCTCTCCTCTTCTTGAGTCAGTTTCAGTTTAATTGATCTGTCTTGATTCCTGACGTTTCCAGGTTTTGAGAATTCCTACATGGCCACCTTTCTACTCACAGGGCCCTCTTAGACCACTGTTAAACATTAGTTTACTGTTGATACTCCAAACAGAAGATCCTAACCACCACCATAACAGACTGATGGAACCCACATTCTTGCCGTAAGTGAAACCAGACATTCTCACATAGAAGTATGCAGCTCTGACTCTGGGCTCTCTCCAGAATAGGCCAACTATGTCTTGTGTCTCAGGATTCTTGGAGTATGCCTGAGGAACAGCGTGATGACTTTTCTGATTCTATTAGCTGAGCTTCCATTTGGGTGTGTTCTCCCCAGGGTTAGCCAGCAATGATTAGTGCCCCAACTCCATTTAACCAAATTACCTCAAGGCAATTTTCACTGCAATACATAGCAAGAACCAAAATGCAAACTTTTCCTTAATACCACCTCCATCCCTGGAAAGAGACTTAAAGTGGTTTCTGCATAGCCATGGCCCCACTGAATCCCTTCCACATGTAGCATGTTTGGCCAAGGAATGAGTCCTCATTTCAGCTCCCTGGGCTTGATCCCTAAGGGCATTTCTTAGTGTTTCTGTGGGGGGTAGCAGGCCGCAGAACCTAGTATGGACTTCAGCTTCTAGAGCTCTGATGACTCACCATTCCAACTGTTAGCTCTCACCAATGCTCCTTCACCAGAGACAGAAGCAACAACAGGGTCATGTGCTCGTGGTTTGATGCTGGCTCCAGGGTAGAGAGGTCTCGGGACCCTCCCCCTACCTAGAGACCCAGAACAGCTCATCTTCCTCAAATGACACACTGGCAGAAAAGAACCAGGCCAAGAGTCTTGCTTTGGGCCTTTCCAGAACAGGCTATCTGGATCTTCTATATGGGGATTCCGTCAGCCGAGCACATGCTGCCTGCCGACCGGCACTGGGCCAGCCTCCATTTCTCCCAATAAGGTCAGTTTATATCAGGACGCTGTGTATAAGTTAAATAAAGGAGTTAAGAGCTTTGGTTTCAATATGTGCTCAAAGCCAGCATGAAATATTGTTCTGAAAGATGACTGATCACCTCAGTTTTCAGCATATACAATAAACACAAGTGAACTTATTTGCTTCTTATGTTCTAACACATGTTGTAAAAGATGAGGAGGCCCAGAAATTTTACAAAGAACTTGATGAGATTCCCCAAGCAAAGACACAATGATACTCATTCACTTCAATGCAGAGATGACATTAGAGGCCATGCCTGATTCAGGCCAGTATGGTGCATTAGGTTCAGAAATGAAATCCCAAAACAAGATTTATTTAGACATAGCAGAGAAAGCATGCAAAGGACTTGGCACTGATTCCCGGCCACTATGGTCTTTGTATTGATCACACCAGCCTGCCAGTCAGAACCCTCACAGACAGTTGCCTGTATGGTATAGAGCCTTAGTATATTGCATCTACTCTATCCCATCCCTTGGTGTAAAGTTTTTAAGGTCTCCTATTGTACTTTCCCCCACTTAAATGAATCAAGAACTTTTACTGGACAACTCTGACTGGAATTCAAGGGACTTAGAATAGGCAATATGGGAGGAGGTAGAGAAAAAGTAAACATAAGTACAAAACAAAAAAAAAGCAAAAGCATAAAACAAAACAAAACAAAAAAACAGTCTGTCTCCTGAAGGGTTTACTTAATGTGGATGGGAAAGAGGAACAAGGTGTCATCACCTATTCCATTGCCCATGCTAATGCCCACTGACTTGGGGGAATCTACAAAGGCCCTTTAGCCCCTGAATGGACTGCCTCAAGAGGTGGTGAACGTCCTCTCGTGGAGGACTTTGACCAGACTCTATGTGAGTACGTTTGAGTAGAGATTCTGGGATATGTGTAGAATAGATGCCCTAGGTCCCTTCTTCCCCTCATATCCTGTGGTTCTTTGAAGGCAGAATCAAGCCAGACTCACAGAATGACTTGTCATCAGAATAAGATTCAAAAGAAGTCAGCAAGTGCCCACAGGCACATGATACTATGGGAACCCTGATTACATGAAAGACATTTTTGCCGTGATTCATAAGCCCAAGATGCAAGAGTATGTCATAAGCTTGAGGAGTTGGGCAATTGATGATTTATTTTGGAAGAAATAACTGGAAGGAAAAAACCAAACCAAACAAACAGAAATGGGAACTGCTGGCTGCCCTTTGTAGTAATACCAGTAAGCAGGCCAAGGATCAGAGGAGTTCATGTATTATTCAGGAATTACATGGTTGCTGGAGTCAATAAGATTTTTGTGGCCAAAGAAACATTTGGGGGCTAGGAATCAGCCAAGTCAGGTCCTGGACAGATTAGGGTATGGACAAGAGTGTAGGCTGAATGGTGGCAGAGAAAACTTTGCCCAGAATTTATTCCCCAGTTCCAGAAAGGCAATCCGTGTCCTCTGCAGCCTCACATTTGTCTGAAATCTGTACCAAGAGAATATTTTCTATATGTTCTATATGTTTCTATATGTTCTGGTAGGCAACCTTGTCCAGTTAAGGGGAGTTTGGCCTTAGCATTCCCCTATCTGCTTTCCTGAGCCTTCCTCCAGTACCAAGTGCCCCATATTGACCTCTGTCCTTCCCCCTCTTAGTCACTCAGAGTCCTTCATTCCTTCTCCTGGATGGGCCCCACCCCAAACCCCATTCTCTGAAGTTACCACTCTTCCAATCAATATCATATCATATAATCAATATGATATCCTGTAAAACGTGATACAATGATTCATTGCATAATAAAAATAGCTAGCACTTACACAGCTTTTTAAGGTTCACAAAACCCTTTATATGTTACCTTATTTGATACTCACATCCAGGAATTGACATGAGGGTGAGGGGTGGTAGATGGGTAGATAGAAGGATAGATTAGATGACACATTAGATTATAGATATATGATAGACAAACAGGCATTTCTTAAGTACCTACTATGTTCCAGGCATTTTGCTAAGCACTAATGCAGATAGATGATAGGTAGATAGAAAGAGATGAGACAGATAGATAGATACAGACAGATAGAGAGATAGATAGATAGACAGATAGATAACTAGATAGATAGATAGATAGATAGATAGATAGATAGATAGATAGATAGATAGATAGATGGATGGAATCCAGGGGTGGGGAACCTGTAGCCTTGAGGCCACATGTGGCCTTCTAGGTCCTTGGGAGCAGCCTTTTGACTGAGTCCAACTTTTATAGAACAAATCCTTTTATTAAGGGAATTTGTTTTGTGAAGTATGAATTCAGTTAAAGGGCTGCATTGAGGACCTAGAGGGCCACATATGGCCTCAATGTCACAGGTTGCCCACCCCTGTGCAAAGTGATATCAAGACTGAGGGAGTGCCAGGGTGGTGCTAAGAGATGCCACATGTGCTGAGCTTTGAAGGAAGGGGGGGGCTTCAGGAGGCTCAAGAGAAGGGAGTAAATTTCACACCTGGAGACCAGCTGCAGAAAGGTAGAGATCAATAGCATGTCCTCAGCAAGCTTCCCTCCTATGAAGACGGTGTTGTTACTCCAAGTATCTAACACATGAGAGGGCTCAGATCAAGAGCAAGGGGGTAAAAGTGACGAAGAGTCTGTCCAAAGGTGGGATGCTTCAGGAGGAAACAGGTTTCCAACTCTTGGGTGTCTCTGCGGAGAGGCGAAAGGGACACAATGGGCATGTAGCAGGGAAAGTCCTCCAGATGTGGGTTGGGCCAGAGTCCACTGAAGTTCCTTCTACTCTATGTTCTGTGATGCTGAGATACCTAGATGCCTCCCTCATCTGGGAAGATCCACCTTGGGTACAGCCTCCTCTATGCAGCCTTCCTTGAATTTATTCCTATTGCCACCACCACCACCCCCAAGCTAAGAAGTGATCTCTTCCCACTTAAAATGTCTCATAGTCCTTGGCCTGGACCTTTAATCTGCAGCTAACCCCCTGCCTTGTATCATGATTCACCCTATTAATTTGAGGACAGGGTCTGTGTCTTATCTCTCTTTCTATATCTAGCACTGAGCCCAGCATTTCATAGGGAGCAAGCTTTTCAATGGAGGGATCGCATATACCATAGAATTCATAGCTAGAGGGGACCTTAGAGGCACATGACCTCATTTGATAGCTATTGGTTAGACTGCATTGAACTTAAAAAAAAATGAACCACAGGGTTGATCTCCTTCATAACTGTCCACGAGTTGTTTAAAAGGAAGCCAGAAATGGAGCCCAAGCAAACACAGGTAAATGGCAGGCAGCCCATCCAAAAGCTGACCTCTGAGGCATTTCCCGCTCAATCTGGATTTTCAGATGCATACACTAGTTTGCCCCTCAGAAAGACAAGACTTCCTGTTTTTTTGAGTGAAAGGAGGGCTTCTAAAGGCTTATTAACAGACTTTCAAAAGATGAGCTGGGCATCAAATCACTATTAAAATCAATATTTTGACTAAGTGTAAATGAATTGGAAACAGATGGATTAAATTTCCTTCAAATTGCACATGCTCAAAGCCTATGGGCCAAAGAACTCATTAAAGCTGTTTCGAATTTCTGTGAGCTCCAAACACTGGAGAAAATCAGCTGGGTTGCTCAGTGCACTCCACAGCCCCTCTGGAATTCCCCCACCCCTGCTCCTCCACATCTTCCATCTCTTCATGGGGAGAGCTTCATGCACTGATCGACTGAAAGAGTCAACAGCTTGGCCTAACTCAGAGGAAACATAGAAAAGAAATGTAGAAATGCCATTTGTAAAACCACAATGGAAAAGGGAAATCCATTTTCTCAACCCTCCTTGTAAAATTGTTCTTTTGGGTTTGTTCACTAGTTAAAGAGTAAGGGTGTGATCCTAAGACAACTGGTCCTTTTGGTTGTCCCAACCAAAACACAGCCTAGATGCTTGTTTGTAATCATGTAAATAATTTAACCTTCATCTATTAAACCCTCCCTTTATGGTCTCATACACACCTTATTTCTCATTACACAGGTGTGGGACATTGAGCTTTACTAATGAAGAGAGTATCCTACCAGTGAGCCTTGGGACTTGGGTTATACATGATTTACATCAATTCAGCATCCCCAGAACATTGTTGTTGTTTTCAAAAAAGATGGGCTTATGTGGGGGAAATATGTCTATATACAGAATCAATGCAAGGTACTTTGGGGAGGGAGGGTACTAGCAGCGCCCAAGGCTGAGGGAAGGGGAAGCTATGGGGGGAAGATTAAGGAGAGATGAGAAATATATGTTTGCAATGGCCCTAGTCAGAACAGTTGTGTGATTTTCTCCACCTTTGTTCAGCCTTGTGAATGGTGGGAGTGACCCAAGGAAAGGCTTGGCATGGCTTAGTTGGTTATATGGCTAGAGGATAATAGTGCAGCATTGAATTGGTTCACCAACAGGTCAAGATGGGGAAAAGAAGAGAAACTGGCTAGTGCAAGGGAGATGGCCTGGGAGAGAACTGAGGAGTCAAAGGATTGATGGGCATGGTGCAGATGAGAGTAGGGTTATGTAAGGGAAAGTGAGAGGTAAAGGGTTATGGTTGGATAAAGAGATTTCAGAATTCTTGAACATGGACATGGTACATTTGTGGGTGATGGCAAGATCAAGGGTATGACCCATCGTGATTGGCTGAAGTGAGGTAGAAGAAATAGTTCATGGGAGGAGAGTAGGTTGAAGAACCGAGCAGTTAGTTTAAGAGAGAGTCTATATGTTTGTTCCTATCCTCAGGTATGAGGGCAGGAGTTGGGGAGGAGAGAAAACTTGTGATCCAGGCATCAGAATCATTAAGGAAGAAAGGGGTGTGGCCTGAAGGTTCATAGACAACAGCTACCAGCATTTTGAGTAGATTGTATATATGAACAGCATGAACCTCAAAAGAAGAAGGACTGTTGAGTGATGGAGATGGGGAGAACCCAGAAGTGACAATGGGGAGCAAGAAGTATTTCAAATCCCCTAACTCAACCACTGAGCTGAAGAGAATGAGTAAAGATGCATCCAGTATGGGAAAGGGTGGCCAGGGAGGCTGTGTCATGTGTGTGTGGCTGGGGATGGGGGCAGATTTCACTAATAGCTAACAGAGTAAAGAGGTGAGAAAGGAAAAGATTAAGGATAAAGGGAACTTTGTGGCAGGGTAGAGGACAGATTTGGAAGATAATCTCCAGGGCTCAGAATCTCTGGGTTGTGAGGGGTATGACCAGGAATGAGAATGTTTATCATTGGGTGGGGGGCTCCTCTTCTCTTCCTGATGGAGGTTTGAGATTTGCCTGGAGGCAAGTACAGCATGAGATGATAGGGACATGGTTAGATGGTCAGATGGGATGCCTCACTGCCCAAGTCCTCTTCCTTCCAACAGTGGAGATGAGGCAGAAATGGTGCATCTGCAGATGGAGCTTGAACCTGCGCAGCAGGAAAAGGAAGTCTAATTCCCCACCGCCTTTCCTCTTCCTCACCTCTCAAAGGAAAGCTGTAGGGGAAGACAGGAGGCCTGAAGTCAAAGGGAAGGTTGCTCTTCTTTGCATTGGAGCGTCTCCACATTCCAGTTGGGTGATTGGGCTGGCAGCAGGAGGCGGACGTTGTCTAGGCCAGTTTGTCAATGTCTGTTGATGCTGAATTGAATTGTAGAGGAATTAACTATGATTGATTTCAGTTAATTTCAGATGCTCCTGTTTGTGGGTTACATTGTGCTGACTGCCAGCAGACCCAGAACAATGAAGATCTTCCTCATTTAAATCTATAAGTCTTCTGAAGCCCATAGATAAAGAATATCTATCATCCCTGATGCAGTTGGGTGAACAACCCATAGAACTCACCTATCGACATCAATATTTCAGAGGCAAAACCCAAAGCAAACCAAGGAAAACCAAACCAAAGCCAGAGTGCCTCCTCTCTAAGTGTATGTTCTTGAGCAAATGCTGAGAATGGACAGTGATCTGGACCCAGAATTCAATGAGGAATGGAGAGTGGGCAAGACTGAAAGGCTCTTCCGATGACAACGAGCTTCTGCCTGAAATGAATCTTGTTAACAATTTCTCTCAGCGTTATTGTATGGATCAGAATCCAGGAACACTACAGCCGTCTTGCAGGGAATACTTTCCTAGGCCTGGAGTCAGGAAGACCGGAATTCAAATTCTGCCTTAGTCACTTCCTAGCAGTAGGACCCTGGACCAGTCTGCTGACCTCCCTTAGCTTCAGTTTCCTCATTTGTAAAATGAGGCTAATGGCCCCTGCATCACAGGATCAAATGTGCTAATATGCTTAAAGTTCTATGAAAATTGTAAAGCACCATGTGAATGTTAGCTGTGATTGTTGTATTTATAATTATTATTATTTTCTTTTATCACATGATCCAATGTTTTCATTTTATAGACAAGGAACTGAGATCCAGAGAGGTTAGTCATAGTACCTAGTATTTATTTAGCAGTTACAGTTTTACAAAACCCTTTACAATAATTGTCTCGTGTCATCCTCACAAAGACTCCAGTAGACAGGTCATCATCCCCATTTCACAGTTAAGAAAATCGAGGCAGACAGAGATTCCATGTCTACCCAGGGTTACACAGATGATAAGTGTCTAAGGCAGGTTTTGAACTCAGGTCTTCCTGCCTACAGATCCATTGCTTTTTCCACTGGCTTACCAAGTTAGTGACTTCCCAAGCTGATCCAGTTGGTGATTTAAGAGCCAGGCTTCTCAGTCCAAACCCAGTGCTCACCCCAGGGCCTTCATCTGCCTCTTCATTTGTGCTCCTGGCATGGGCGCCACATGGACAGCCCCATCCAGCAGCCGTGTATCCACTTTCATGAGTTCAGGCTCAGAAAGCAACAAAGAAGCAGTATATTAACCATGCAGTGATGTCACTGTAGAGGTTCAGCCAATTAGCAGGGAACAGTAGGGTCATATGTGTCAATTTATTTGATAGAAGGCACTCCATGTCCAACACTGAACTCATTATCTTTTCCCCAAAGTTATCCCCCCATTACTATCAAGGACATTACTATCCTCCCAGTCCCTCAGGCCCCCAACCTAGGAGTCATCCTAAACTCCTCACTCTCTTTAGCACTCCCCACCCATATCCAATATGGTGCCAACACCTGTTGATTTCACCTCTGCAACATCTCCCAATATGCCTCCTTCTCTCTCTGACATGGTTCCCACCTTGATACAGACCCTCGTCACCTCACAGCTGGACTATTACAATAAGCAGGCTGCCAAGGGGGCTTGCCTGTCCCAAGTCTTGTGATCTTCCTAAAGCACAGGTCCAATCATGTCACTCCTTATTCAAGAAACCCCATCATCTCCCATCACTTTGGGGATCAATTAAAAAATCCTTGGTTTGGCACTCAAAACCCAGCCCCCTCCCCTTCCAGTCCTCTTATACCTCCTTCCCCAACACATACTCTTTGATTCAGTGATACTGGCCTCCTGACTGTTCCTCAGATAAGACCCTCCATCTTCCAACTCCAAGAATTTTCTCTGGCTTTCCCCATGTCTGGAATGCTCTCCCTCTTCAACTCTGCCTCTCCCCTGGCTTCCTTTAGGCCACAGTTTAAATCCTACCTTCTATGAAAAGGTTTTATCAATTTGTCTTCATTCCCTCTGGTAATTACTTCCCATTTATCCTGGACACAGCTTTTTATGTGATGTCTTCCTCCATTTGATTTTGAGCTATTGTAGGGCAGGAACTGTCTTTTGCCTTTTTTGTCTCACCAGAATACATCATAGTGCCTGGAATATAAAAGGTGCTTAATAAATGCTCATTGACTACTTATTAGTTATTGACTATAAGAACCAGCAGATACTGTTGTAGCCATCTTGCATTCAGGCAGTTGGTTTTTTGAACCCATATGTATGACTTAACATTTGGTTACAGACTCGCCCTGTGTATGTTCCCCTGGCACAGGCCTCAAGTCAAAGGTCACATACACATCATGAGAATTCATCAGAGAAAGACTTTAATGGAGGCCACAGCACATAAAAACAACAAACCATAATGTTAAAATGACCATCTGGGCATAAACATAATTTCCATAATTACAGTCACAGTCCCAGCACCACTGTTGATGGGAATTTTATTCATTATTCCTCCACTATCTCTAAATGGAATACTAGGATGCTTCAAAAATCAATAGATATATATGTAGCCATCAGGTATTTCCCATGTGCCCAGAGCTTAGCTAGGTGCCCATGGATGATACAAAAGAAGCTAGTCTGGTCTCTACCCTTAGGTAGTTTCCAATGTAGTTAGGGAAACAAGACTGAATATAAACAAAACAGTTAACTAACAACATAGCAACAGTATGTGATTAAGTTCTAAAATGTATATTATTGACTTATAAGCACATCAGAGTTTATCCCAGCCCCTGGGTAAAACACAATTTCCAAGTAAAGACTTATTTTACAAATGCTATTTTAGAACACATAGTATGGGATAAAAGAGACTCATCAGGTCACCTATAATTTACATGTAGATAAATATAAGTGTGGGTTCTGATTGGGTGAGCAAATGAAAAAAGAATTTCTCAACATTCTTCATTTTAACCATTCTTAAACTGGAAAATGATTAAGAGATTATTTTCCTGAATATGTTTGAGCCCGCAGGTACGGGATCTGAAAGATGGGGTAAGCTTGCTCTTTCTCTATACTGGTTGAGGTGAATTAGGGTCAAGGGCTGGCCCTAATTGTTGGAGGCAACTCCAAGAAAGTATTGAGTTTAGTACACAAAAAACAAGGAACCACTAAGAGGGATTAAATATCAGAAAATTTCAGGAAGCAGAGAGTAGTATCAGCTAAGTATATCAGGGATGGCCTTGCCTAGGACATGGTGCTTAAGCCAAGCTGTGAGAGAAGCAAAGGATTCTGGGTGGGAAAGGAAAGTACCTTCTAGTAGTGGGGGACAACGTGTGCAGGAGATATAATGCCAAGTTTGAGGAGCACCAGTGAGACCAGTTCATCTGGAACCTAACCCATGCAAAGGGGCATGAGCCTTAGGAGGTTCCATTTTATCCTTGGCAACAGGAAGCCACTGGACATTTTTGAACAAGGGAGAAATAGAGTTAGAGTTCTGGTCTAGGCAGGTCACTTTGGCAGCTGTGCATGCCTTCTCTGTTGCCTTGGGAGGACTGTTATCCATGGTTCAACCATTGGCATAGTCCAGGACTTGGTCCTGGGCCCTCACCTCTTCTCTTTCACCTCTCCCTGTGATCCCAAAATCCTCCGTGAGTTTGATTATCATCCTTATTCAGATGACCCCCAGATGTCCTTATCTAGCCTTCATCTTTCTCCTGAGTTGAATTCCATTATCAACAACTGCCTTCTGGACATTTCCAACTGGGTATGTCACAGGCATGTCAAGCTCAACACATCCAGAAGGGAACTTAGCATCTTCCTCCCTGAAACCTACTCTTCTTCCAAACTTTTCACATTTCAGATAAAGCTCTGCCATCCTTACAGGTCACTTAGGCTCATAACTTCATAGTCATCCTCAACCCTTCAACTTCTCATCCCACATATCTACTCAACTGGCAAGTGCTGTTGTTTTCTTTTGACCTTTACTTTTTCCCCTAATTAACAAGCATTTTATTTTCTGTCCCTTCCACTTACCCTCTATTAAAGGGAAAAAGAAGAAGAAGAAAAACAAAACTTTTGTAATGAATATTCATAGTCAAACAAAACATATTTCCACATTGTCCATGTCTTCTTCTGCATACAAAGTCTCTCATTTATCTGTCAGGAGATGGGTAGCAAAGTTAATCATCACCATTCCTCTAGAGTCATAGTTGATCATTGCATTGATCAGAGTGCTTAAGTTTTTAGAAATTGTTTATCTTTACGATTCTGTAGTGCTTATATAAATCGTTCTCCTGGTGCTCTGCTTGCTAGCTTAGATTTCTTCCTTTCAAAACAGCCTGTTCTGTGGCAGAGCCAAGATGGTGGCTGGAAAGAAGGGATTCACCTAAAGCTCTCCCCCAGGACCCTCCAAACACCTATAAAAATGGCTACGAACAAATTCTAGAAATGAGAACCCATGAAATAGCACAGGGAAGCAGGGCTCCAGCCCAGGACAGCCTGCATGGTCACTGAGTAAGGTCTATCACATGCAGCTGGGAGCAGAGCAGAGCCCAGGGTGGGCTGTGCCCAGAACAACCAGACTGGGAGCCAGAGGAACAGGCCCTAGCACCCTGAATCAGTGAGCTGTGGCAGTTACCAGAATTCTCAACCCACAAACACCAAAGACAACAGAGAAGGTTAGTGGGGAAAAAACTGCGGGGACAGAGTGAAAGGAGTTCATGGTTTAGCCTCCAGCCTGGGAGCAGGAGAGGTGGTGCAGCTAACAAACTACAACTGTAGTTGCTTCTGGTCCCACTCCCACCTGGTGGGAGGAATTAAATGGCAGATCCGAGCAGGAGTGAAGAGCTTGCTCAGATCTAAGTGGCAGTCCGGGTTAGTGGTTCTTGGGGGAGGAGGGGTGCTGGTGTGGCAGAGCTTGCTGTGTAGAAATAGCTCTGAAAACAACAGCACAGCTGCTCAAGCTTGGGACAAAGTACTCTATACTCTACAAGCAGTCATATCCTGACAAAAAGCTCAAGGGTCAAGTAGTTGGCTGGGAACATTGCCAGGCACTGAAAACGCACTCAGATTCAGACTCAGACTTTGGAATCTTTCTTTGGTGACAAAGAAGACCAAAACATACAGCCAGAAGAAGTCAACAAAGTCAAAGAGCCTACATCAAAAGCCTCCAAGAAAAACATGAACCACTCTCAGGCCATGGAAGAGCTCAAAAAGGATTTGGAAAAGAAAGTTAGAGAAGTAGAGGAAAATTGGGAAAAGAAATGAGAGTGATGTAAGAAAACCATGAAAAATAAGTCAATGACTTGCTAAAGGAGACCCAAAAATAATGAAGAAAATAACATCTTAAAGAATAGACTAACTCAAATGGCAAAAGAGCTCCAAAAAGCTAATTAGGAGAAGAATGCCTTGAAAGGCAGAATTAGCCAAATGGAAAAAGAAGTCCAAAACACCACTGAAGAAAATACTACCTTAAAAATTAGACTGGAGTGGGGCAGCTAGGTGGCGCAGTGAGTAGAGCACAGACCCTGGAGTCAGGAGGATCCGAATTCAAATCCGGACTCAGACACTTGACACATGTACTAGCTGTGTGACCTTGGGCAGGACACTTAACCCCAATTGCCCTACCCAAATACAAAAAAACCAAAAAAAAATTAGACTGGAGCAAGTAGAAGCTAGTGACTTTATGAGAAATCAAGATATTATAAAACAGAATCAAGGGGATGAAAAAATGGAAGACAATGTGAAATATTGTACTGGAAAAACCACTGACCTGGAAAATAGATCCAGGAGAGATAATTTTAAAATTGTTGGACTACCTGAAAGCCATGATCAAAAGAAAAGAGCCTATATATCATCTTTCAAGAAATTATCAAGGAGAACTGCCCTGGTATTCTAGAGCCAGAGGGTAAAATAGAAATTGAAAGAATCCACTGATCACCTCCTCAAATAGATCCCAAAAAGAAAATTCCTAGGAATATTGTTGCCAAATTCCAGATCAAGGAGAAAATACTGCAAGCAGACAGAAAGAAACAATTTGAGTATCATGGAAGAGCAATCAGGATAACACAGGATCTAGGGCTTGGAATACGATATTCTGGAGGTCAATGGAGCTAGGATTAAAACCAAGAATCACGTACCCAGCAAAACTGAGTATCGTGCTCCAAGGCAAAATATGAATTTTCCATAAAATAGAGGACTTTCAAGCTTTCTCAGTGAAAAGACCAGAGCTGAATAGAAAATCTGACTTTCAAACACAAGAATCAAGAGAAGCATGAAAAGGTAAACAAGAAAGAGAAATCATAAGGGAACTACTAGAGTTGAACTGTTTTGTTTAATTCCTACATGGAAAGATGATGTGTATAATTCATGAGACCTCGGTATTAGGGTAGCTAAAGGGAATATACATATGTGTGTGTGTGTGTGTGTGTATATAGATATAGATATAGATATGTAATGTGTGTGTATACATACATAAACACACACACATATATATACATATATATACATATACATATATATGTGTATATATATATATATATATATATATATATATATATATATATATATATATATATATATATATATGGACAGAGAGTACAGGGTGAGTTGAATATGAAGGGATGATATCTAAAAAAATAAAATCAAATTAAGGGATAAGAGAGGAATACATTGAGAGAGGGAGAAAGGGAGAGATAGAATGGCATAAATTATCTCGCATAAAAGGGGCAAGAAAAAACAGTTCTATAGGAAGGGAAGAGGGGGCAGGTGAGGGGGAATGAGTGAACCTTGCTCTCTCATTGGATTTCATCTGAGGAGGGAATAACATACACACTCAACTGGGTATCTTACCCCACAGGAAAGAAGGAGGAAGGACATAAAAAGAGAGGAAGATAGAAGGGAGGGCAGATAGACGGTGGAGGTAATCAAAAGCAAACACTTTTGAAAAGGCACAGGGTCAAGGGAGAAAATTGAATAAAGGGGGATAGGATAGGAAGGAGCAAAATATATTTAGCCTTTCACAACATGAGTATTGTGGAAGGGTTTTACATAATGATAACACATGTGGCCTATGTTGAATTGCTTGCCTTCTCAGGGAGGGTGTGTGGGGAAGGAAGAGGGGAGATAATTTGGAACTCAAAGTTTTAAAAGCAGATGTTCAAAAAAAGTTTTTGCATGCGAGTAGGAAATAAGATATACAGGCAATGGGGCATAGAAATCTATCTTGCCCTACAAGAAAGGGAAAAGGGGATGGGGGGAGTGGGATGACAGAAGGGAGGGCTGACTGGGGAATGGGGCAATCAGAATACATGCCATCTTGGAGTGGGGGGAGGGTAGAAATGGGGAGAAATTTGTAATTCAAACTATAGTGAAAATCAATGCTGAAAACTATAAATATTAAATAAATAAATAAATAAATAAATAAATAAATAAATAAATAAATAAATAAATAAATAAATAAATATGGAAAAAAACCTGCCTATTTATAGCCCATGACCATTTCTCAATCATGGAATAGCTCTTACTCTTCTATATTTGAATCAATTCATTGTACATTTTGGGAATGAGACCTATATCTGAGAAATTTGTGGCAGAGTCTTGCCTAATTAACTATTTCTCTTCTATTTTAATTGCATTGGTTTTGTTTGTGGAAAAACTTAAATTTTAAGTAACTAAGTTGTCCATTTTGTCCCCTGTAATCCTTCAAACCTTTGTTCATGAAATTATCCTCTCTCCATAGATCTAGAAGGTAAATTCTTCTTTGCTCTGCTAAAATGTTATAATGTTACCTTTTATATCAAAGCCATTCATCCATTTGGAACTTATCTTGGTACATGGTGTGTCTTGTTGGTCTAAACCTAATTTCTGCCAAACTTTGATCTAATTTCCCCAGCACCTTTTGTTAAATAGGGAATGAATCTTTACTCAGTAGCTGGAGTCTTTGGGGTTTTTTGAAACAAGTTTACTAGGTTAGGTTTTGTATACCGTATACCTAATTTGTCCCACAGATCCAAGGGTGGTTGTAGATATTAAAACCAAATAATTTTTGTAAAATGCTTTGTATCTGTTTGCTTATATCTATTTATCTCTCAGCTATTAGTTTTTCTCACACCCACCCTCAATTTCACATCTCTCTGACTTTGCATTGTCCTTCTCCCATGCCAAAGACTCAATTCCTCCTCACCTCTACCTTATTAAATTCCCTTCTTCCTTCAAGAGACTATTCAAGCTCTGCCTCCTACACGCAGCCTTTTTCCTGATCCCCCTAAGTGCTGGAGGCCTCCATCCCAAATTTTCTTTTATTCAACTACTTTGTACGTATTCGAAGCAGCTAGTCAGTGCGGTGGATGCACTGTAGGTTACGGAGTGCTGCTTCAATTCTCCTTTGCTGGGTGGCCTTTGGCAAGTCACTGAAATTCTTTGTGTCTGTTTCCTCATTGGTAAAATAAGGATAGCAATAGCAGCTCCCTCATGAAATGATTGGGATAATGCAACCAATTGGCATATATTTAGTACTTTACATAAAGCTGTTAGCGCTGTAATGCATAGAGCACAGGGCCTGGAGTCAGGAAGACCTGAGTTCAAATCTAACCTCAGCCACTTACTAGCCGTGTGACCCTGAGCAAGTCACTTAACCTTATTTGCCTCAGTTTCCTCATCTGTAAAATGAACTGGAGGAGGCAATGGCAAACCACTCCAGTATCTTTGACAATAAACCCCCCAAAATGGGGTCATGGAGACTCAGACACAACTGAGATGACTGAACAACAACCACAAAACAACGGCAGAAAGTTAAGTCAGAGGATCTACTAATGTTACCTTGGGCAAATCACTTCTTTGGGCCTCAGTTTCCTCAACTGTAAAATGATGAGATCGGACTAAATGAATGAACTCCAAAAATTTCGTCCAGCTCTGGATCTACGATCCTACGAGATCTCCACTTAAGCAGGACCATTCCTGTTTCTGTGGCTGAGAAGTTTTTTCATTCCCCATGAAAAGCTAAGTGTGTATTAATGTCCACAGGACTTCAGCTCCTCCTGGCATTGTTCATGCTTTCTTAGGTGACTTATTTCCAGTCCTCAGAAGAGAAGTACAAGATGGTCTTTGGGGACCCAACTGAAGGACTTCTTATTCGTCTCATCTGTTCTTTCCCAGCTCCAGCTGTGTTCTGGGTACCCTGTAAAGAGCTTTCATTCAGAGCAAGCCTTCCTGGGATAACCTTATCTTGGATTGGGGAATCGGATTCTAGAGTTCTTGGAGAGGAAAAAAATCAGGTACCATAAAAAAAACCATGACT
This sequence comes from Trichosurus vulpecula, assembly GCF_011100635.1. Taxonomy (NCBI): domain Eukaryota; kingdom Metazoa; phylum Chordata; class Mammalia; order Diprotodontia; family Phalangeridae; genus Trichosurus; species Trichosurus vulpecula. The sequence goes on along the minus strand of NC_050576.1, from coordinate 3,440,727 downwards.
TTTTTTGGCTCCTTCTGCAGTTGTAAGAAACCGCAGCTATTGTGTGGGATCATTGGAGCCCCTGGAGAGAGCTGACACACAGTGTTTGCATGCATGGATACTGTCAAGCTTTCAAAGCAACACACTGGAGGTCGACCTGTAACCACCAAGCTGAAAGGCTGGCCTTCAGGCTTTATTGAGCATGAGGGAGATTCATGCCGATATTGATATTTATAGCATGTTCTTGTCGACCTGGGAATTCTGGGATTATCCGAGGAGAAATGAAGGGGAAGATGAATTTCTCCATGTTTCTTGGATGAGAACATGAATCCATTGGGACCTCAAGAGCTGGTCATCATGCGTGCCAAATCTCTGCTTTACATATGCACTGCTCGCATCACAAGGCCTTCAGAAAGGTGTTGCCAAGAGTCATTTCTGTCATTGTGTTGAGAGCCAGGGGCTGTCTAAAGAAAAAGCTGTTCAGTGTGAGAAAGAGCTGAGCTTAAGTTCGCAGATGCTGCCTCTGAGCTGGGGTGGGGGGAGTCCTGCTAGGAATATACTGCTATTCACACTAAATGAAGCTCACATGAGCTTCACTATCTGTAACTTGCGCCAGTCATCCCTCATCTCTCCATGGTACTGGGCGGTCTTTTTTGTGCCAACATCTGGACTTTAAATACAAGAACAACAGTGAAAAACAACCATCACTGACATGTAGGATTGTGACACTGTGGCTGGCTGCCCACCTCAGCAGCCATCACCCCTGCCTCCCCTGGACCATTCTTTGCTTTCTGTTAACTTTTCTAAAAACATGTTCACCAGTACTCCAAAGAAAAGAGTGGAAAAAAATTGCAATTTTGAAAAGTTATTCTTAATTAGCTTAAAGGCTACAGAAGATGAGAAAAAAGTCTCAGTCTCATTTGGTGGCTCAGGCTGGTTAACAAAAATGGGAAGAGCAGCTGGGCCAGACCAAGTCTACCCAGAAGAGCTCAGTGCTGGAGGCTGCACCTTTCCAAGGACCCTGAGGGATCTCTTCTCAGAGTATCAGAACAAGAAAAGGCTATCAAATTCTTGGGATGGGAGGCAAAGGGGAGGAGATAGAGAGAAGGAACCTATGCTTTTATTAAAAGAGAAGCCCCTGCTGGGGAAATTTCTCCTGCCAAGCCCCTCAGCACTTTCTATAGCACTGAGAATCTCAGTGTCACCTTAGGGCACAGAGGGTTTAAATGATATGCCCAAGATCACACATCCAGTTTGCATCAAAATCAGGACTTGAAAACAGGACCTCCTGACTCCAAGGCTAGCTCTCTATTCACTGCTGGGTGATCTAGTTAAGTCACACAAATCTTACTATTGCTTCCCAAAAGGTAACTAAGAAAATATTAATAACTCCTGAATCATATGTCTACTTTCCCATGTCTGGAAATTTCAAGGAGATTAATCAATGCCTACATGAAGGACATTCTTAATGAAGATTGACTTTTATGGACAAAGGTTGAACTTTTTGTACCTTACGGTACCCGGACCTAGGCCCATCATTCTGCTTCTCAGCCATCTCCATGTTATCCAAATGGATGTGCCAACCCCTCCTACTTTTCAATTGGATATTTGAAAATAACACGGGCTAGGGCAGATTTCTGGTACAGTCTGTGCAGACAGAATAGACATTCTTCCAAATTGGCATTAGTTTGAATTCCACCTAATTCTAACTTGACTAGATCATCTAACCCACATCCCTCCAGCTTTTTCAGGGACAAGAGTCTCTGACACAAAGTTTGCTAAGACCTAAGTGACCAAATTTTGGTTCCAGAAGGCCTATGATGAAACACACCTCCCTCCATTCAGTAGAGCCATGAGGGCCTAAGGAGGTAGGATGATGTATCCATTGCCGTCATGGGGTGGGGTGGGGAGGGGTGGCTTGGGACCATCGTGCTGGGTTGAATGTGTTCTTAGCTGCTTTTCTTTGTTACAAGGGAGGACAAAACATGGTGGATGGAGGCAAGACACAAAGGAACACATCCTCTTTAAGGTTAGTGCCATTGATAAAACCATGTTTGGTTCTGATGGACATGGCTTCCCCCACTCTCTCTTCTTCTCCTGACTCCTTCTCTGCTGCCTACAAACATGAACATGTTCAAATTTCCTCCCTTCATAAAACCCCCAACAAATCTCCCCTTGATCTTACCATTCACTCAATCTATTGTCCTCTACTGTACATGGCCTCACCGCTTCACTTCTTGAAGGATTCACCTGCCCTGCATAACTCTACTCCCACATATCTCCCTTGGCCTCCTGCAATCTGTCTCCTGACTCTATCCTTCTACTGAAGACTGTCAGTGCCCTAGGCCTCCACTTCCTCGCTTCCCAAGCTTTCCCTCACTCCTTGTTTATAATGTCTCTGATGACCTCCTAATCACCAAATCCAATAGCCATTTTTTTCATTCCCACCTACTCAATGCCCTCTTCTTCCTGGGCTCTGGTGACACCAGTGCCCTGGTTCTCCTCCTCCCTTTCCTATGACTCTTTCTCTAGCTCCGTTTCCTGATGCCGAATGTGAGAGTTGTGTGACCATCTGGCCTTTACTTAGACATCTCTAATGAGGAAGAACCTCTTGTTTCCAGGGACCATCCATTCCAATAGGAAGTTCTTTTCTTCTTTACATCAAGTAAAACTCTGCTACTCCTCCACTGCTGCCCATTGCTTTTGGTTTTCCCTTCTGAGGAAGAGGAGTAGGTCTAACCCCTCTTCCATATGGCAACCCTTTAAATCCTGGAGGACTGTTATCAAGGCTCCCCTAAGTCTTCTCTTCTCCTTTGTTCAAGCCATCCTCATACAGGATGGTGTCAGATCTTCTCACCATCCTGGTTATCTCCATTTGATTAGATCCTGGTTTAGCAATATCCTTCCCCTGTTATATGGGACTTTCCCAAGAATTTCTCCTTGACCTCTTCATTCACTACATTTTCTCTCTTAACAGTCTTATTCATACCTTTGGTTTCACCTCTGCTTAAACGACTTCCAAATCTCTAGCCTGACTCCTCAATGCCAAACTTATATATCCAACTAGCTAAAGGATATCACCACTCACACAGCTCATTGGAACCTCAAATTCCACCAATCTAAAACTGAAATCCTTATCTCCACCCCATCCCCAACCTGTCCCATTTATAACTTCACAATTTCTGCCTGTGACACCACAATTACTATCTTCCATAACGGTCAGGTTGGCCTCAGTTTCTCCACTTATGAATTGAGAATTCTAATACCCAAGTGTCTTCCTCATGAGAATGGCATAGGACAAAATGAGATTATATACTTGAAGTACTTGGGAAAATCTAAAATGCTATTTAAATGTCAGCTACTATTATTTTAGTTGAAATTATATTTGAGTCTTCCCTGGACCTAATTTCTTACATCCAATCACATACCAAGTGTCACCCTACTCAACATCCACAGAGTTTCTGGCCAGTGTCTCCTCTCCATTTCCACTGTAATCATCTTAATCCAAGCCCTCATTAGCACCTGCTGGCTTATCGCAGTAGCCCCCTCACAGATCTACCTGCCCCCACTTTTCTTCTCCCCTCTAATTTACATGTCATCCTTTTACCAGAATAATCTTCCTTATGCATAAATAAAGGCAGAGCCCAGGTAGGAGAAGGGTTGCATTCCCTAGAATGCTTGGACCCAGAGAATGATCATTCACTGGGAAGAAGGGCTTCATCTCCCATTTCCCATGAGACTAATCTTACGGGGTTGAGCAATTTCATGAAGGAGAGATCACTGGATCACTGAAAGAACATGGGATATTTTCCCTGGAGAAGAATTAGTGGGGCATGATCATTTGGAAGAGAGAATCTATTTGATTCTATCTGGCTCCAAAGATCAAGACTAGAGTCAGTGAAGGGGGAAGAGGGGTTATAAGGAGCACCACATAGGCTTAGTGTTAGGAACAAACTCGCTGTCAGTTAGAGGGACCCAAAAGTGGAATGAGATGCCTCAGGATGGAGTGAGTTCCTCCTCATTAGAGTCTTCAAGAAGAGACTCAGTGGTCAATTGGGTGCTCAGTTGCAGCACATCCACACAAGTCAAACTAAGTAACCTCTGAGGGCCTTTCCAATACTGACATTTTGGGATTTGGAGACATCCTGGAAAGAAGACACCAAGAAGAAAAGGCAGTGCATCAGGTCTGGAGAAGAAGGAGATACAAGGCTACACTGGAAGCAGAAGACTACCCCCAAAGTCCAGGCATGCCCTTGAGACTTCCTGGAGCAAGGGGAGAGGGCCCAGCTGTAGAGAGGAGAGAAGCTGGGATAGCATCCAGCATCAGATGCAGTCTTAAGGGAATGATGTCGAGGAGACCTGCCCAACAAACTCCCACTGGCCTTCTCTCCCACATCAGGGGGATGAATCTTAAAGAAACTGTTTTCCTAGCTCTAGTGAGAATAAGAGATAAGGCTGAACTCATTCAGAAATGGACCTGTTTTCCATTGTTCACTTGGAATTCTGTTGCAATTAAATATTTTACATTTTTTCAAGGCATGATTTCTGCCTGCTCTGTTGATAAGGTACAAACTGAATTTAGCTGACCTTTAGGAAATCCCAGGGAGTAAACTGGGGATTCAGACCAGAAGAGGTGAATCACAATTCTCATCCCAAATACTTCCATCTTGAACACTAATAATGATCATAGCTAGCACTGGTAATGTACTTTAAGGTTCACAAAACATTTTACATGCATTAGCCAAGAGTTGAGAGAAGACCAATGTCCCGTGTCACTTCTTCATGCGGGAAGGGAATATGGCTTTCGGTCCTTTGTCTGTATGACCATCTCTTAGCAAATAGTAAACTCTTAATAAATGTTTGATGATTGACTCCTTTGCTCAAAAATCTTAAATGACTTCCTCCTTTACCAACTTAAGTTCATAGCCTGCTTTCTGACATTTCAAGGCTGCCACAATTTGTCCTCATCTGACTCTCCGGTCATATCTGCCTTCCATGTAATCTACACCAAACTAACTAGACAATTCTAACACCCAAACACACAATGTGTTCTCTTACCTCCATGTCTTTGCTCAAGTAATTTCCCCACTCCTGAAACACACTGCCCTCCTCTGCTTCTGAATTGCCACTTTACCTTTAAAACCCAATTGAAATAAATCTTCCCCCAGGAAACCAATGGCAGTATAGCATAAGGGGTAGAGCACTGGGTTTAGAGTCGGGAAGACCTGGGTTAAAATCCCATGTGAGACATTGCCTAAGCTGTGGATTTGGGTGATTCATAGAATGTCCCCATGCCTCAGTTTCCTTACCTGTAAAATGAGAGAGCTGGACTCAGTAGTCTCCAAAATCCCTTCCAGCTCTTTGTCTCTGATCTTCTAGTTCTTCCCCCTCCCCTCACCTTCCACAGTTGTTCATTAACCTACCCTTCAGACCAGCAAGCTCCCGCATATTCTTGGGTGACTTCTTTCATATTGTGTGTTCCAGTTATCAGGATGAATGTTCAAACACTCTATGGTTCTGAAGCTCTAGGACAGTGTCTTATGTTTCCCACCTCTCCAGTGTCTAAATCAGAACTCAGTACACAGTAAGCACTTAATAACTGTTCTGCATTGTTCTCTGTGTTGCAATCCTGTCCACTAACATCCTTCCCTTCCTCTATCAGAGTCCCAAATACAACTCAGATGCCAACTCTCCTGTGAAGCCTTCTCTGACTCTGTCCCCTAAAAGAAGGCTCTTTCCCCAGCTTCTTCCTTGGCCATCTCACACTCACCTTCATATCTTGCTCATTTGTGGACCTTTCACCCCCGCCCCACACTCCATTCTAACTTTAGCTCCTTGACTGCCCAGATTTTGTTGGTTTTGTCTGCTGGAGTTTGCACATAGTAGGCCCACATAATATAGGCTTGTGTAACTGAAATGGGACCTTGAGAGGAAGCAAGGATAGCTGAGAACTAAAAGCAGGACAAATCCCCACTGAGGCATGTTTTCTAGCAACAGGAGAATGACCTATTTAGATCCAACTCCTCTTTGCCCTAACTGGATGCCAACCTCCCAGTGTCTTGTTACGATTTATTTTCAGCAATAGTATCACATCCTTTGAATTCTCACGTCTTCTTATCTCCAGCTTCTGCTGGCACGAAGCCAGATCAATATTGACCAAGAGTGAGAAATAGCACAGCTTGTCTAGCACAGAAGATAATCATTGTATTCACATGGTTTAACAATGTCAATCATCCCCTTTACCAAACGGGTTCAGAACGTTGCCTATCACCCTGGGTGGTAACTGAGCCAGTATGCTGTTTCCCTACTCTGGCTCGGGGCCTGAAGCCGACAGTCACTGAAGGTTAGAGTCCTAATCCAAGCATTTCCAGCCACGACATTTGAGAAATGGCTTGTCTCTGAGATACCTTCTTGTTAAACTGCAGCCTCTTTTCATGACTGTACTTGCTGAGTGAAAAATGTACAAGGAGTACTTTGGGGGAATCGTAACAGGTAAATAATATTTTGGTCTGTCCCTGAGCTTCTCTTTTTGAAGATGTAAAATATTTCTTTCCTCTCTGGTTTACTTGACACATCTCTTTTAGGCTAGTATCACAGACCTAGAACTGGAAGAGACCATAGAAGTCACCCGATCTAGCGTCATCATTGCCCAGATGACAAAACTGAGGCAAAGAGAGGTTGGAAGTGATTTCCCTATGGTCACACAAGTAGTAAATGACTGAAGCAGAATTTAAAAACAGGGTTTGTGACTCCAAGTTCCACAGTCTAGGGATACACCTTGCTGGATATTGGGTAAAACCCATTTTGTGTGGAGAGGTACATTTTACCCTGGAAAATGGACTGAAGAGTCCAAGACCTAGGACCACAGATTCACAGAACCTGGGAACTCATAAAACAGAGTGAAGAGCAGGAGCCTGCACAGTACTGTCCCCAGAAAGCAGCCTTTGCCCTTGCATGTAGATCTCCAGTGAGGGGAAGCCCACAGCTATGGCCCATTCTCCTTGGGGGGTCATTCTTTTTATGAGGGAGCTTCTCCTGATGTCAAATGTTAATCTGCCTCTTCCAAATTGAGCAAGTCTAATACTTAGCCCATGGCAGGCTTTTCATGTTTGAAAACCACTGTCATGTCTGTCCCTGAGGCTTCTCTTCCTCAGAATAAAAATCCCTAGTTCCTTCTACCAATCATCACATAACAGAAGCTCAAAGCTTTCCCCACCTGGGAATCCTCTAGATTATCAAGGTCCTTTCTAAAATGTGGTGGAACTCAACACTCCAGATGTGGTCCAATGGGACAGGACAGTGGGAGCCACATCTCTCCATGCCTGGAAGCTATACCTCTCTCAATGGAGGCCAAGATCCCATGAGTGTTATTGCCTGCTATGTCACACTCTTCACTCGTATATTCTACCGCTTAAGAGCCCTACTGCCCTTCAAGACTCAGCTCAATTGCTGCCACAAATGGCTTTTCTTGGTTCTCCCAGTCATTAGGTCTTTCCCTTCCCCATTCACTGTGAACGTATTTTGTCACTGATGATTGAATATAAGCTACTTGAGGTCAGGGACTATCTCACCTTTGTATTAGTATCCTCAGTGCCTAGCCCAGTGCCTGGCACACAACCGACACTTAAGAAGGGCTTGGTAATTGAATTTGCAATTCTCTAAAAGCCTCAGCTCTTTTTCAGCCTAATCAATGACTAGTCATCCCTTCTCTCTCGTGGGTTACCTGGCTGCCTTTTACATAGATTCGCTAATGGGATAGGTTTATTTTTAATTAGGAAAGGCTATTTACCACACTCGAAGTCATTAGAAAATTCAAAGCCAGCACTTCAGCCACTGATAAGTGTCAAGAGAGGAATTTTATGGAGACCTTGGATGTTGTAGTCACTTAGGACTTTTTAAAAATCTGCTTTTGCTTGGAGACAAAGCTCAACATTCTACAAAATTGAATTGTCCAAATTGTGCACTGGTTATCACACGCACAGACAGAGCTCTGGAGGCTCAAACAGCATGAGTGACTTTCAAGGGTGCTTGACTTGAAGTCTGAAGCCCTGGTTACATGCTAGCTATATAACCTTGAGCAAGCGATTGCCCCTTCCTGTGTACAGTCAGATATCTCATCTGTAAAGCAGAAAAGCTAGTCAAAATGGCCTCTCAGATCCACCGGTCAAAATGGCCTCTAAGATCCCTCCCAACTTGAAAACTTGGCAGCCTGTGATTCTTTATCTTAAAGTATTTGCCAACTCCCAAGTGCATAGTATCTGCCAATCTCTCCTAAAGGAATGAGAGGATTAAACATCCATTTGTTTACATTTCAAAAGATAATGTTCTTCCAAGTCTCAAATATCCAAAAGCACTAACTTTCTGTATGTTACCTATGACTTGCAGTGTGGTAGACTGCATTGAATGGCACCATTAGCCTCAGTTCAAGGCAACCGGAACACCTTCTAGCTGAGAGGTGTTGGGCAAATCCTTTCACCTCAGCGTCCCAAGCACCTTACTAAGACTAGAAATTACCTATGACTTAGAACTGAGCAATGAGGGAAGAAGTTTCTTACTTCAGATTCCTAATGCAGATCTAGATACCTCTCCTCCAAAATCGTTACCAGTGGTGGAATTTAAACAGTGAAAGATAGGATTGATTCCCATATCCAAGTTACCTCCCAAAATCCCACCAATACATGGGCAGTCAGTCAGAGAAAGGATCAGAAAGGCAATTTGGTTTTCAATGGTTTGTAAAAGTCAAGTCAATTTATGCATTCTACAGATGAGGAAACCGAGGAGCTGATGAGGACCTGGTGGAGACTTCATGAGCATAAAGCTAAGAAGAGTTTAAGGTGGGATTCCACCCCCAGGCTCCCAACACCAGCTCTCCTCAAGTCAGTGTCTACATCTGTAAAATGAATGTAACCACATTTCCCCATCTCCTTCTCAGGGCCCGTTCAAAAGGGTGAGTGTAAAAATGTTCTGAGAAGCTAAGAGCCTTATGAAAATATGACATATTACTCCTCTTATGATTACCCAGGTACTTCAAGCCAAAGAAGCAATAACCAAAAAGAAGCTGTGTGCTCTTTAGACTGAGGCATGTGGCATGGATTGTGCAGATTAAGTGTCTCCAAGGTTCTGATTCATTGGATAACTCACAAACCTGCTGAACATGGTGGTTTGGGGCCTGAGTTATATGGATGATTGCAGATCTTGCCACCACCAGGCCAAGTCTATGTGGAACCCTTAGTAAAATCTCTCTAAGCAGCCAATCTCATTCATTTGGGCCAAAAAAAAAATTCCCTGTCAATTAAAAGGCTTTTTGAAATTGGAATTTTCAAGATAATTGTCTCAGTTCTCTCCCTTTGGCTGAGGAAGCCAGGCTGGAGTGGGTCTGGTAATCCTCAACTTGATTGGCTCATTACTGAAAAGCCAGCTTTGAGCTTCCCACTGAACTGCCGCCATCACTTCTGAAAAAGAAAATGGGAAACCAGGGGTTAGGAAAGGGCCAAGGGCCCCCCTTCCCCGAGGACCAGAGGGGTCTCTTCTCTGCTCAATGGTGTGGCTATTTCTCAGTCACCAGAGCCCTGCAGCCTCGACGCTGTGGTATGTCTCCCTCTCCCTGACCAGTGTCTTCTACTTCCCTCTCTCCTATGCTGTTCACCTTCAGTTCTCCTCCTCTCTCTCTGCCTCCTCCTCTGTCTTTGACGAGATCTTCATCAACCTTCTATCTCCCAAGCAAACACCTCCCCCAGGACTCTATTCTAGAATTCTGGGTCTTCTTTTCCTCACCCCTTTGGTGACTTCAACCACTCACTCCTCAATGACTCAAGCAGCATTGATTAAAGATCTAAAATGTGTCAGGAATTCTAAGGAATCAACCCTGCCCTCAAGGTGCTTCCAGTCTTACGGGCAGAGTCTACATGCACATATACCAGTCTATGCAAAAAGAATACAAGATAACTTGGGACTATCAACTAAGTAGATGGAAATCTTCATGTGGAAGGCAGCCCTTGAGTGGAAGTTTGAAAGAAGCTACAGATTGTAAGAAGCAGTGGGGAAGGAGGGGGTGCATACCAGGCTTGGAAGAGAGTCTTCTCAAAGCAGAACATTGGGAAGGGCGATGGCTCATTGGGATGAGAGCCCCCCTACAGAAGCCTCCGGTTGGGGTAAGAAGCCCAGCCCCAGGTGTGTCTGGAGAGGAACAACACCTATAAAGGTTAGAAAGGTAGATTGGGGCCCTCAGGAAAGCCTGGAAATGCCAGACTGAGCTTCTATTTGATCCTAGAGGTAATAAGTGACCTTGGAGGTGAATAGAGGACTAATGTGGTCAGACTTGGATTATTTATAGAGGTTATTCCAACGTCTCACAGAGATCCTTGTTGTATAGAAAGTGTTTAATATATGTTAATTGAATTTAACTCAGTTGAAGTTGAGATATATGGGAGCTAAGCAGAAATATAGGGCTAAATATTTAACAATGGGCTCTCCAAAAGGAAAAAATGTACACCCAGGCCACTTATCAGTTTAATCTGCATCATTAACATTTTCTACATCACTTTTATAAGTCTAGATGATCAGCAAAACGACAAATCATGCCCTCATGTGTAGCAGTCTTCATTTTCTGTGCTGTAAATGCTCGTTCTGAAAATTTAACAATTGGCTTCCTCAGCTGATTTGAGCTGGTGCCAGCATATCCTGGACCTGAGGGTTATTCTCTAGCTATGGAGCTCCTCTCCAGGTCTTTGACTGCCACCATCCCCACCTCTGAAACACACACCCCTTGATGGGGTTGTCACCAGAGCATCAGCCAATGAAGAAAGGCACAGGCACCATTGTGAGGGAGCCCTATGGCTGCTTTCTATTAACGGCGGCACCTAGGAATTGTCCAATGAAGAAAAGACAGCACAGCCCAAGTGATGAGGAAGCCTTCACTGATCACATCTGCCTTGTGTAAGCAATCCTGGGGCCACAAGAGGCAGGCAGAGCACCACTGGGGGACCCACGTGACCCCCAAAGTCCATGCTAATGAGGTGCTGATGCATGAGGCTGATGAGGCTGAACAGATCTTTGTCTAATTGAACTGAACTTAGCAGAAGGTCAAAGGCTTAGAGATGCACAGCTGGTCATCCAAGCCAACCCCGAGTGGGGAGATGCTGTCTCACCAGATGTCACAGGTACTGCGTGGGATCTGAATTTGAATTTTGCCCCAGACACGTACTAGCTGTGTTACCCTGGACAAGTCACTCATCCTCTATCTGCCTCAGTTTCCTTATCTCTAATATGGGGATGATAAGAGCCCTTCCCTACCAGGGTTGTGGGGCTCAAATGAGATAACATATGTAAGGAGATCATAAACAGTAATAGATATTTGTTAGTCTAGTCGTTACCATTACTATCTAGAGCTGGAAGGGACCGCCAAAGAGATCTAGACATTGGCTTGTAGGATTACACAGGTAGAGTGGGAAAAAGCCTCCAAGGCCATCTAGTCCAAGCCTCTAAACATACTAATGAGGAAGCTGAGGCCCAGGGTGGGACACAGTAAATTCCACCCAGGGTGGGATTTGAACCCTGGTCCTCTGCATCCAGTACCAAGGTTCAGCATTGCTTCACTATGCCAGGGCAGAATTCACACTTGGGGTTTCCCACTCCCAATGCAGGACCCCCACACCCAGAAAAGAAACATGCTTATCTCAAGGCAAAAGCAAGAACTTAAAATCTTGGCACCTTGACCCTCTTCCTGGCTCTCCAACGGCCCCCAGGAGGCAGCTTCCAAAGCTCAGTCTATACATCTCTAGCATCCAACCTGCCCAGGTGAGAAACAAAGCCCCTTGGGAGTGCATTTGAGGACCCAGAGCCAAGGCTCTTCCCTGCCTCCCCAGGGGAGATGTGGCAGTGCGCCCCAGGGCTGCACATGGCATTCAAGTCTTATTTAGCTCTGGGTCCTGCGCTCCCTCTTCAGGTTCTAAGGGATCCCTGCCACAAAAGAGGAGCCCAGCCGGGCACTGATCGAGTGATTTCAGGGACCTGGGCACCTTTATTAGCCCTATTTCATAGATGAGGGACCTCAAAGGACTTGTCCAAGGTCACACAGTTGAGGATGTCTGGGGCAGGATCCGAACCCATGCCTGGCTGATGCCCAGTCCAGAGCTCTACTCACTGTACCCCGCCTCCTGTGCTGAATTTCGATGGATCCATCATCTTCTTCCTAAATACTTTGATGAACAGGGAGTAGTGTGAAGACCTCCCCTTTTCCAGCTGAAAGGGATATAAAACATTTTAAGGGATTTCTCCCCCCCCCCCAGTGGCTAATCTGAATCCCAGTCAATGACTCCCACCCTCAGGAGGCAGAACTCAGCCCAGTGGAGGGCCCTGAACTCGGACCTGACTGAAGGGCAGAGCAACTGGGCCCGGCATAGTGCTCAGGGCTCCCTCTGGCCTCTCAACTTCCAAAGCCAGACTCACAGAGACTCCAAGCCACTGAACCCCACCCAAGCCTCACTTGGAGTCCTGCTCTGACAGCCCTCTGGAGGAGCCTTCCAGCCTTAGTGGAAAGACCTGGAGTGAGAGGGAGCCCTGCCTGGTGCACCTCCCCCACCCCCCACCCCCCGTGCCAAGCCTTGGCCTTCCATTTGGCCAGAGCTCTGGTGGTGGAGATTATCCTCCCATCAGCCCCAAGCAATTTGTCTACAACCTCCTCCCTTAGGATTTCAATCTGTCCTCCAGGGCCAAGGAGAGGGTGTCCAATCCCTCCTCCACGTGCTGGCTCTCCCAAGCTTGAAGACCGTGACCCCCACACCCCAACCTTGAGAACTTGTCTTGCCTTTTGCATTTCTCTCTCAATTCCCCTATCATGACTTTGGCAGCCAGGGGACAGAGAGGCTGGAGCACTGACCGGGAGTCAGGAAGGACTCAATGCTTTCGAATAGGGTCACCCCGAGCCATTCACCCACCCAGAAGAGCAGTTCTGCTTCCTGTTTCCTCTCTCGACCTTTTGACAGATGAAATTGCCATTAAGGCAAGTCGAGAATTTATTACCTATTCTGCTTTTGGTAGAAAGAACACTTAATAGTCCTAGATTTGAACCCAGGTCATCTTTACCCCAAGACTGGCAACCCTAGCTACTGCACCACCTAGATGAATAGCAAAAGCTGTTAAAAAAAGAATCAATTAACAATAATCATTTATTAAGTGCCTACCATATGCAGGCATCGAGCTAGGCTCCTGCCTACACAGACAAAAGTGAGACCATGGGCTCTCAAGGAGCTTACCTTCCATTTTGAGGGAGGAACAAGGGAGGAAAAAGAAAACAAGCCATCTGCAATACACTCTCTCAGGATGCTACAAACCTCATCTAGAAAGGAAAGCCACTGACAGGCCACCACAGAAATAATGGAAGCTTATATCTCACTAATGATTGAATGGGATGAAGGGAGAAGTCCAAGGAGAAATTGACAAAATCCTCTCAACCAAGGAAATCATCCTATATTTCATAAGAACTGAGTCTGGGAATGGGCACATGGGAGGAGGATGGAAACTTCTTGTGTCCACCCCTACATTCATTCCTCCTCCAGCTGAGGACTCCCCTGTCCTTCAAGGCCTAGGCTGGAGTGAACTCTTCATGCTCCCTCACCACCCCCACACCTCATTAGCTACTGAGACTCCTCGAAGAGACCACCTCCTTCTCCCTGTGGACTCAGTCACCATGCTCCCCAAGATTCTTATTGCCTCTCAACTGGACTATTGTGATAGGCTCAGAATCGGTCTCCCCATTTTCATTCTCTGCCCTTTTGTGATCCTTCCTCCACACTGCTACCAAGATACTTTTCCTAAGGTATAGTTCCAATCACCAACCAATCAATTGATAAGCATGCATTAAGCTTACTATGTGCCAGGCACTGTGCTAAATGCTGGGGACACAAAGAGAGGCAAAAGCCAGTCCCTGCCCTCAAGAAGCCCACTCCCCTGCTTCAATATTGCTTATTGAATAAATGCAAACTCTTCATCCTGATATTTCAGGGACACAAACACTCATGAAGCTCCCTGAAGACAGGAACTATCTTGTTTGCTAGTATTTAGATCCCTTTAGCACAGGACCTGGCACAGAATAAGTGTCTAATTAATGCTTTTTCATTCATTTGTTGGTTCCTCAGTCTCGGAGGCCATCTAGTTGAACTCCTTTGCCTTAAGGGAACAAAAATGACTGGCCCAAGGTCACCTAGTTGGTGAGGGTCAGAGGCAGGATTTGGGAACTTAAACTCAGGCCTTCTTGGTTTCAAGGCCAGCTCTCTATCCACCTTACCAGTTGGGATCTCATTATTGAGAGGTGGCGGCATGGGGGGAAGAGAGGCAGGCCAGGAGGGAGGTAGGACAGAAGAGTATAGGAGGAATGAAGAACAAATTCTGAATAGAAAGATTCTGAAAAAGAAAGATTGGTTGGTTGGTTGTTGTCCTTCGTTCTAATAAGATGACCAAAATGACATCACTATCGTAGAGTCAAGCTTCAGTGTGTCCAACTGGGGCTGATCGGACCAATATGAGCTCAGAATGCTCTACCATAAGTGGGACACACATAGTCCGTGTGAACACTGGAGGTGGATTCTCTAAATTTGTGCATCACATTTCTTTTGAGCTGTTTCAATTCTTTGCTCAGAGAGCACAGCACCTTCTCAGATGTGGGCATGCCATGCTGAGCAGTCCTGTGCCAGTGTCTCCCATGTCACACAATCAATTCCAAAGTTCTTGAGAGATGTTGAGAGTGTTCTTGTATCACTTTTTCTGACTACCATGTGAACGCTTGCCCTGTGTGAGTTCTTCATAAAATAGGTTTTTTGGCAAGAATACATTTTACATTTGAACAACATGGACAGCCCATCAGAGTTGCACTCTCTGAAGCAGAGTTTGAATGACTGGCAGTTTAGTTTGAGTAATGACCTCAGTGTCTGGTCTCTTATCCTGCCAGTTGACCTGTAGAATCTTCCTAAGACAGTTCAAATGGAAGTCATTCAGTGTCCTGGAATGGCGCTGGTAGACTGTCCAGGTCTCACAGGCATACAACAATGGGGTCAGCACCACGGCTCTGTAGACCTTCAGTTTGGTAATCAGTCTAACGCCTCTTCTCTCCCACTCTTTCCTTCAGAGACTCCCAAACACTGACCTAGCTCTGGCAATGCATGTGTCAACCTCTTCATCTATGTGGATATCCCTGGAAAGTATATTGCCAAGGTTGGTGAACTTATCCAAAACTTCTCCATTTGCTCTGATGGTTCCACCTATGGATGGTGTGGTGGTGGCTGATCAAGAACCTCTGTTTTCTTGGTGTTAATTGTTAGGCCAAAATGAGCACAAGCAGCAGAGAATAAATCCATACTTTGTTGCATCTCAACTTCAGAGGCTGCATTGAGTGCACACTCATCTGCAAACAGAACATCATGTACCAATACTCCCTCCATGTCAGTTTTGGCTTGTAACCTTTTCATCAGTGTGGTAGCTGACCTTGACACCAAGTCCATCCTCACTGAAGGCGTCTGACAACATGACTGAAAACACCATGCTGAAAAGCATGAGAGCAAGCACACAGCCTTGTTTCATTCCACTGGTGACCGGGAAAGCATGAGAGCATCATCTATTATCCAGAACCCAAGTTTTAAAAAGAAAGATAGAAATACAGTCACAAGCCATCAACCCACCCACCAATTAATAATGAAATTCAGGTTTGTTTATATTTTATAATCATATCATTTTGCATATATCAAAATTGGAATAAAATGTATATCTTTTACTTTCATAAACTTGGTAAAATGGCTCTAAAATCATGGGCTGCGTTGATTAGCTGAATTTCTAAAGATTAATGGAAATGACTTCTTGTTTATATAAACAGTTCTATGTAGACTACAATGAAAGCTCCATAATTGACTGCAGCATTCTGACCGCAAAACTATAAAATGTATATCTTGAACTCTATAATTCCCAGTTGGGGGATTTGCAAATATAAATGAAGAGTCATAAAAAAGCCATACATTTTTGTTAGTGAAACACAAATCTTATTTTGAAACACATACACACACACACACACACACACACACACACACACGTCACAGAAAGTTAATAGAGGAGAGGAAAAAAATGCCTTGATTCTTTATTAAAAGCCGAGAAGAACCCTGTAAGATACAAATAAAATTCCATTTACCCTAAGGGGAAAAAATGCGTATGCTTTCTATATTACCAATTGGATTTCACAGTTAAAAGCACAAAATTTAGCATGTCCAACTGAAATGCCAGTGGCATGGATAAGGGTCAAAGGCAGCCAAGCCCCAAAGACCTGTCCCTGCCTGTAAACTTCTCATTTCTCTAAAAGCTACGGATTATTTCATAGTCACTTTTATTGTCATTAGTCAGGCCTGGAATTGGGGTCCAGAGTCACTTAGCGTTTGTGCAGGGGATCACTGCCATGTGAAGCCCGAGCACAAGGCAGTACAAAGGGTGCTGGGATTGGACCTGAAAGGTCGAGTTCAAAGCCAGACTCTGCTGCTCACCACCTGTGTGTCCAGGGCCTCAGTGTCTTCACCTGTAAAAAGAAGAGGCTGACTTGATGATCTCAAGCTCTTCTCTCTCTAAATCCATGAGCCCAACTTTTAGCTTCAAAGGTGGAGCTGAGGGTTGACCATCTGTAGTGGCCAGGCCCATATTCTCACCATTTTAGAGAGGTTGACCCCCGCATTTGTCAGAAAAGGAAGTTAAGGTTCTCCCCTCCCCACCCCCCAACAAGTGACTTGCCTGAGGTCACACAGATAATAAACAACAGTGTCAGAATTCAAATTCAGGTTTTCTGACTCCAAATCCAGAGGCTTAGAAAAAGGATCCTGCGCAGTCATAGAAAGGAAGAAGCTCTCTGGGCTTGAGGACTGGGTGAGTAGAATACAAGCGGAGGAGGTTCTGATTACACGGCAGTGCTGCAAGAATCCGGCTAGCAGCTGTTGTGGGGGGTGAAAGACCCACACAAGTCCAACAACAAGAGCTGCCAGCACAGGTTCTTTTGATCCGCTTTACTAAGGAAAGGGGTTAGCAATCTTACTTTAATCCAACATATACATATAAACTCACGTAGTTCAGGAGGAAAGCCAGCAGCCTGAACTTCAGAGCAAATACAAACAAGTTACAAACATACACAATATAAACACACCAGGTTACCAGGAAGGCATCCACATCTGGGTTCACGAGCTGAGGAGCTCTTAACAACGGCTGGCCCAGAGTCACGGGCCACTCCTCCAGTGGCTCTGAGCCCCAAGGGAGAACGCCATCCTCTGGGTTTATGTGTCTTGTTCAGGGTAAAAGGTGAGTCACACGCGCAGCTCACCCCCATGACCTAAAAACATCACAAAAATGCGGCTTAAACCCACGCTGTCTAAAAGCCTCTGATGTCACACATGTCCCTCAAACCCGTGTAAACCAGGCTTTCCCTTGAGGCAAGGAGGTCATCAAGGACTCCTAGTTTAATCGAGGAAACAAAGGCCAAACTCTTCAAGGGCACCTGATTGAATAAGTGCTCAAAGCCCTCCTTAATCACCAATACAGACAGTCCCTTAAATTCTTCAGATTCTTCATCTGCAGTATTACTCTACTAAACCTTAAAACACGCTATGTGTAGTTGGGAGGGAGGAAGGAGGGAAATAAGCATTTAATAATCACCTAATATATACCAGACACCATGCTAAGTGCTTTATAAGTGCTCTCATCTGATCCCCATAACCCTGGAAGGCAGACACTGTTACAATCCCCATTTTGTAGTCAAAGCAGACAAAGGGGAAGTGATTTGTCTGGGTCACATAAGAGTATCTGAGGCTGGATTTGAATTTGAGTCTTCCTGATCCTTGCGGTGCAATGGATAGAGTGCAGGGCCTGGAATCAGGAAGATTCATCTTCATGAGTTCAAATCTGCCCTCAGACACTTATTCTCTGTGTGACTCAGACGAATAACTTATCCCTGTTTGCCTCAGTTTCCATGTCTGTAAAATAAGCTGGAGAAGGACATGGCAAACCGCTCCAGTGTCTCTCCCCAGAAAACCACAAATGGGATCACAGAGAGTTGGACACACCCAAACAACAACAAACTTCCTGACTCCAGACCCAGCTCCCTATCCACCAGCCCACTTTACCACCCAGCTGGCAGCTGGAGAAGAGAACACTCGGGAGACACATGATAATGAAAGAAGCCTCATCATCTTCCAATATTTGAAAAGTTGTCATCTGAAATGGAGATTAGATTTACTCTGCTTCCTCCCCAGAGGCAGCACTAGGTGGTGCAGTGGATAGAACCCTGGGCCTGAAGTCAAGAAGATCTGAGTTCAAATCCAGCCTCAGACATCGGCTGTGTGACCTTCACAAGTCACTTCCTTCTGCTTGTCATTGTGAGGTCCAAGTGAGATTATAATCGTAGAGTGTTTAGCATGGTCCCTGGCACACAGTAAGCACTCTAAAAATGCACGCTGTAGCCTTTCACTGGGTTTCTCGTTTTCATCCCAAGCGGGCTCGAGGCATTGTGCAGCTGGAGATTGGAGGGCTAAATGCTGGTTCTTGGTTCTCTTCAAGGAAACATCCCAGAACAACTAGCTGATAAGGATGACCAAGAACAACAATGAGCAGACTTCTCTAATTTGGAGGGAGGAAGTGTTATGGAAAGACTCCTGGTATCCCTAGCACATTCCTGCTGTGTGACCTTGGGTGAGTCATTAGCCTTCAAGACTCCTGGGCAAACCTATAAGCCCATAAGTTATAGAGCCAGCGCACTGGGAGAGAGGATTCCATGATGAAATTTCTAATGATTAGTTGTGATAGAAAGAAGGAAAAGAAAGGAAGACCCCAGATTCCGAGTCAGAAACCTGGGCTCAAGGACTGACTCCCTCTTTCAGGGTGGCTTTCTTCTACTATGAAAAGGGGCAGAGTAATTCCTGAATACCAACTTCATTGAGTTTCCTGAGGGGACTAAGTGAGAAGATTCCATTTGGGTTCCAATAACCAACTTCTCAAGTGCAGGATGGAGGAGCAATGATTAGACAGTCTTTCCTGGAGAAGATATGAAGGTTTTAGTGGATAGCAAGCTTAATATAAGTGGGCGATAGGACATGGCACCTGAACAAAAAGGCTTGTGCAGCCTCAGGCTTCACTAGAACGGCCCCAGCTTCCAAGGGGCAAAGGAGGCATGTGTCCCACTTCTGGAGTATTGTGTTTAGTTCAGGTGCCACAATCTGGAAGAACACCGAGAAAATGGGAGTCCTTTGAAGGCCAACCAGAATGGTGGAGGGCCTTGAGTTCATGCCTCATAACAACAGATTGTAGCATCTGGAGAAGTTTAGCCTGGAGAAGACTCGAGGAGGGGCATGACAGTCACCAGTGAAGCCTTTGAAGCCCCACTACATGAAAGAGGGATCCCATTCACTTTGCTGGGCCCCACAGGATGGAATGGGAAGCAGTGGATGGGGGTTGCCAGGAGCCAAATGAGGCTCAATGCCAGAAAAAAACCTTACAACATATCCATCAGTGAAATGGGTGACCTCGAGAGCTAGCGAGCTTTCCTTTGCTAGAGGCCTTCAGACAGGGTTATCTTTTGTTGGCATTTTGTAGCAAGGATTCTTCTTCAAGAATTCTAGGTTGGAATTCCCACTCCAAAATATATCTATATAATTATGAAGCATAATATGCATGTAAGGCAAGATAGATAGTATTATTCACTTACCAGATCCTAGATCTGGGTCTTGACAGGACCCCAGACTCCCTCTGTATGAAGCTGCTCTCCTCCAAAGAGTGGGGGGAAAGTCTACACCACTGGTCTCATCTTGGCCAAATAAGGACCTGTCTAAGGCCTTGGCAACGTTTAACCTCAAGAAGATTCAGGCAAATTTGAACTTTAGACAAGCCTCTTGATCTATCTGGGCTTCAGCTTCCTCATCTGTAATATCAGATGTTGGTCTAGTTGACTTCTCAAAACTCCTCCACGTCTAAAGCCAGGATCTTAAGATCTTGAGTTCCTTTCTTCATCCTGATGTCTCTCCTCTGAGTATTTTCAGGCTTCCCTGACCCTAACCCTAATTTTCCTCCTTTTTAAACTGTGGTAGCCAACATTGAAAGCAATACTTCAGGCTTGGTGTGCCCAGGGCAGAGGACTGCAGACCCACTGCCCTCCTCATCCTCTCCCACCCGCCGTGATCAGGCCATACTATTGGCTTCTGTCGAGCTGGCCATTGACACCTTCAAGGCTTTTTCTCCAGAGCTACTTCACGGTGGCTGCTCCCTCACCCTGGACTGGTACATTTACTATTAATCAAGTCAACAAGCATTTATTAAGCACCCACTATGCACCAGTCACTGTGATAAACACTGCCAATTCTAAAGTTCACCAGGATTACTGTCGTTTGAATGCAGGCCAAGCATGGCTGTCTTTTGGTCTTTGTATTCCCCATGTCTCACACATAGTAGACCCTTGATAAAGGTCTCTGGGTGTCCCTGCCCTTTAACTCCCGTATTATACCATGAGGCAGATTCCACATGGAGGTCAAAGCTTACAAGAAGAGGCCCAAATACCCCAAATACTCACAGAGGCACTTCTTTGTGGAGGAAATAGAACAGGTGGATGCCCATCAGCGGGTGAAACAGTTCATCAAACTGGTATGGGAATAGGATTGAATATCGTACCTGGGAGGTGAGCGCCTTCTTCTAGCTCTGTGATGCAACAACGCCCTCCTTCAAAATAAGAGCATCTATCCTCTACACTCTTAATTACGAATGCTGGCTTTCCCCGTGCTGTGTGTGAGGGGGTGGGTAGATTAAAAATGAAGGTGATGGAAAAAAATAATAAAATATTTTAAAAATACATGTGTAATGAGTTGAATTGTTGAATGTTTCTGTCCTAAGTGTGGGATTTCATATTTATGTCTCTTGAATTGTGGAGTTTTCTGTTGTACAAAATGACAAGCCTCATGAGGGCTGGGGATGAGTTGTATCTAATCTTAGTATGGCGTTCCACACATATTAGGATGACTGTGTGTTTCTTTAGTTCGATGACTTGAATTACTGCTGTTCGTGACATCTTGGTGGTTTTTGTCCACCATCCAATCCAGCTGGAACGATTTTTAACAATGACTCATTCATCCTTCTGTCTGTATCGGCTCTTCCTCCCATCTTTGCCTCATCAAAATTAGGATCAGTGTCTCTCCTGAGTTTTCTTCAAGCGGTTGATAAAAAGAAAATTTTGCTAAAATGCAAACATTTCCGTTGGGGTTATCTAATACCACCGACTTGAAGTAGCGTAGAAGGAATTTCAGGCAGTCTCTGTGTCCTGTTTGCCTCTATCTTTAATGGTTGATGGCCAATAGACAGCTCTGGTTAATTTCCCACTGCCTTACTCTATCCATTCTTTGGTCTCAGAAAACAGTCCAATGGACAATTGATCAGCATTTGTCCTTGCAGAGATCTAGGTCCCATCTAGTGGTGCAGGGATAACTTCTAGTTTATTCTTCTAGCCTTTTTCACCATAATTGAGTATTCAGTCAAACTTGACTCCATTCACCAAACATCAATTAAACATTTACTTTATGTCAGCATTACGCTAGATGCTATGGGCAAACATATAAAATGAAGGACAATTCCTGACCTCAAAGAACAGACGTACCCACAATGCATACAGTACAGGAGAAATCAAGGTAGGAGTGAGGGCTGGCTTGGTGTTCGCCTGGGGGAGGCGAAGGACTCTTGGAGATGAGGATCCTGGACATGGAAGGCTCAGGCCAGGGAATAGACAAAATAGGGAAAAAAAAAGCCAGTTTAGCAAGGAGATGGAATGGACAAATGGGAATAACATGTAATGTATCTGGAAGTGTTAGGCTACTCTGGGAAAGAAAAATGGCAGCTTCCTTGTCTTTGAGAATAGCCTGGACTGGAGTCGACAGAGATGGGTTCCAAGCCTGAATCTGCTACTTGCTATGTGGGTATTCAAGCACAGCGGACAAATCACTGTACCTCATGTGTAAAGCTAGGGAGGGAAACTCAACACTCACCCCTCCTGAAAGTCCCTGTGTCTTCTAATTATTAGCCTTGATCTGAGGAAAACCTTCCCAAGCCCAGCAGTCCTCAAGCAGAGACGCCCTCTTCCAAAGGTGGCGGGATTTTCCTCCTTGAAGGTTTTCAAGCAGAGACCTGATCTTGGCTTGTCAGGTAACAACACCAGCAGCAACACCAAGAGCTAGCATTTTCATAGCACCATTTGCAAGGACTTGAAGATAGATAAAGAGTTGGAGTTGGAGTTGGGAAGAATTGAGTACAAATCCTGCACCAGTCACTTACTAGTTATGTGACCTTGGGCAAGTCACTTATCCTCTGCACATCTCAGTTTCCTCATCTGTAAAATGGGGGTGGTATTTGTACGTCACAGGTTATCATAAAGTTGAATGATAAATGTTTAAAACACTTTGCAAATCTTTAAAGAACTATGCTGTATAAATGCTTAAAATCATCATCGCTGTCATTGGTATTTACCACCACCATCATCATCACCCATTAGGTAGAAGAAGGATTATTCTGCTTGGCCCTCGTGAGAGTTCTAACTTGGGGATCAATGAACTTAAAACATTTCTGTTAACTATTTCAGTCCAATTAGTTTCCTTAATAATCTTTTGCATTGTACTTTTTTTGCGCTTAAAAACATGATTTTGAGCAGGCATCCTCAGCCTTCCTCAGATTGCCCCCCACAAAGCTGCAGAACCCCTGCCCCAGGGGGAAGAACCGGGAGCAATGGGTAGAAGCTGTAAAGAGACAAACTGAGGTTTCATGGAAAGAAACCTTTCCAGCAACCAGCAGCTGCTCCCAAAGCAGAGGACTCCAGGGTCCCCTCAGTGGAGGCCTCCAAGCAAAGGCTCTATGACCACTGGTCGGGTGTGTTGGCAAAAGGGTTGGTTTTCACAGTATGGGTTGGGATGGGTGGCTACTACCTTGGCTTCCCAATCCAAATTCAGTGATTCTAGAATATGTCTTAACTAACCAACCCTAAGGGGCCACACCCTACTTCATAATTTTATTTGCACTGAAGAAGCTAGAGAGTTTTTCACTCTCCCTATGTTTCAAAAAGGCCCATGGAGCCTGAAAGGTAGGCAGCGGTGGTGGCCAGATTCTAGGGTCTTGAGTTAGAAGGCAGTTAATGGAATTATTTCTACTTTAAGTTAAAAAAAATCAATTCAGTAACAAGAAGAGCTGTGTCTGGGAAGGCCTTGTGGAGGAGAGAGTCACACGATTCCTCCAATGTTGCTAGCCACCACTGATGACATTGGGTGGCAGGAGGGGAAGCCTAACTTGCTTTTTCCACTTGGTGTTAAAGAATGTTACCTGTCCTTTCCAAATACTAGTTCGCCTAAGGAAAGTTCTTGGCCAGTGGCAAGGTGCTGCGATTCTTGCCAAACCAGGCAGACCCATCAGGGAGGGAAAATTATGTGACTTGGAGTTGGAAGAGATCTTAGAAGTGAAAGTCCCTGCTCACTGGGGCTTTTGCATCTGTCCTTCTTTGCGTTAATATCTGACAGCACTGAGTACATAGTAGCTACTTAATCAGTGTTTGTTCAGCTAAATTGAAATCACCCAGGTCAATCCCCTTGGGTCACAGAAGACATTGAGGCCCAGAGAGGTTAGTTGACTTACCCTAGGTCACAGAGAGAGTAAGCAACAGTCAGGATTTGAATTCAGGTCCTCTGACTCTGAATTCAGGCTTCTTTTCACTATCCCACACATTTATTTGGGTCTTTGTCATTTTTACCAAATGGGTAATTGTAGCAGGATAGGGAGCTCCTTCTACCAAAGCAGCTCAGTTTGTAGGAAATTTGCAGTTTGTAGCCAAGGGCAGTTGCCTGGGCACTGAAAAGTTGAGTGTCTTAGTCAGACTCACTTGGCCACCATGTGTTGGAGACAAGACTGGAATCCAGCTCTTCTGGGCTCTAGAGCAGACTCTCATGAGCTTTGTCATATTGCTGGTTGGAGTTGTAGTTCTAAAAACTGGCTTTTTTCTTCATGAGTCCCTACAGCCCTGCCAAAGCCCATCTGCCCAAATACTGGCTCCTGTCCAGGGATTACAGGCAAAAAGATAGAGGGCAATGTCGATAATAAGCACCACTTAGAAGAGTATTGTCCTTCACAACTTGTGAGGCTCTTCGTATGCAAAGAATCTACCACTCTCAGAATCTCCTCATTACAAGGTACCACAGAAGTCATCTGATCCAGTCCCTGGCTCAAGTGTGATTGTTGCCAATAACCTCCACTAAATCAACATCCAGCATCTACTGGAATCCCATGGTCACATGGTCCATTTTTGGACAGCTCCCATCCTTAGACGAAGTTTCCTTATGTTAAAGTGAATTTGACCTCCTGGTAGCTGCCACTATGGGGGTATGGTTTTGATCTCTGAGACCCAACAGAAAAAGTCTAATCCATTTTCCAAATGACAGCCCTTCAAATGTATCCCCCTTTCCTAGGCTTAGCCTTCTCTGTTCACTAACTTTCACATGATGCGGTTTGGATCCTCTCCCCTACTGCCCTGCTGCCAATCGCTAATGACCTTCCCGAACTGTGCTACCTAGAATTAGCCACAATGCTAGCGATCAGTAAGACCAAGTGCAGTGAGGCTGGCATCGCCTTTGGTGTGCATACTCACTTCTCTTGATGCCACCTGGGATCACACCACCTTTCCTTGGGTCTTCACCACACTGGCTACTGATAAAGTACTTATGGAAATCCCACAATGTTTTTGCACATGAACTGCTTCCTAGCTATTTCTCCTCCATCCTTTCCTTTCACAGTCATGAGAATATATGAAGTTAAAAATATATGTCATGTTTCTTTGAATCCTCCTGAAGGACTTAATATGTATGTTGCATAAATTTCATCTTAGTAGTTTCAGGATTTTGTTCAAGTCTGTAGAGATTTCTTTGGAAAATCACTGTGTGATTCAGTGTTTGGATTTTGCTTCTTAGCTTGCTCTCATCCTCAAAGTCAATAAGACTGCTGTTTATTTCTTCCTCCAGGTAGTTAATGAAAGCATTTTTAA
Organism: Trichosurus vulpecula; assembly: GCF_011100635.1. Taxonomy (NCBI): domain Eukaryota; kingdom Metazoa; phylum Chordata; class Mammalia; order Diprotodontia; family Phalangeridae; genus Trichosurus; species Trichosurus vulpecula. Next base: position 3,415,688 of record NC_050576.1, on the reverse strand, counting down.
GTTCTCTGCCAATTCTAAAATAATAATCTCATGTTGAACAGAGCAGGACCAAGCACAGAGCTCTGCAGCATTCCACCGAGGAGTGCTCTCAAGGTTGGCATTGACACATTATTCAATAACCTAGATCTAGCCATTCAGTGACTAAATCTAACTCCTTGCAAGATTGCTGTAGGAGAAAGGCTCTGCACATTTCAAAGACCTTATGAATGCAACTTGATTTCATTATTGTCTTTTATCTTTTTAAATCTTCATAATAACAACCTGAGAGGTAGGTCCTATGCATTCCAGTGATCCCCCTTCTATGAATGAGAGGGCAAGTAATTCATGACCACACAAGCAGTAAATGATAAATATGGGACTTGATTTGAGGCTTTCAGAGCAATAACTAACACTGGGTGAATGGAGTATGGCCCCAGGCCACCAACACTGGGGATAAAGTGGTAAGAATCCTCCCTGGTTGAGGGTGCTTCCTCCCTGCAGTGACTCCTTTCCCTGTATTTTGCCAGGCCATCCTCTGCTGACCTACATACAGCCATCACCCCAGGGTCCCATCCCCCACTGATAAGTAGCATGATGCCATGCAAAGAGTGCTAGACTTGGAGTCAGATACCTTAGGTTTAAATCCCAGCTCTTCCACTTCCTACTTCTAAAACCTTAGATAAGTCACGTTAGCCTCTATGGACTTCAGTTTTCCTATCTATAAAATGGGGAGGTTGTATTGGATGACCTTTAAAGTCTGTTTTGGCTCCAAATCGATAATGCTATGATCCATGGTGCCCCTATCCTAACAGATGGGCACATAGATGGACTATCCCCTTCCCTGCCATCTTCCGTCTTCCATTGGTTTTGTTCCCTTTGAAAATATTCATTCCAGCAACTTTCTTCTATCCCGTAGCTGCTGTCCATGCAGCCTCAATAATGAAGGCTTAACAGCAGCCACTTACCCACAGAAGCCTCCTTCTCTATACCTTAGAGATTCTCCTACTTCCTTGTTTCTTGGCAGTACCCAAGGGAATAACCTCACAGAATAATTATCACTTCAAACCAAGATGAGTACCTACAGTACAGCACCCCAACTCTAACCCAAGCTACAATTTCCCATGCTTTATACTGACCAGGCATTGTAGGTTAAGACTTTTACAAAATCTCCCTCCTACAATAGCAATGGTTCTTTTTCACAGAACACTTCCTCAGTAAGGCCACTTGGGGCAGCTGCCTCCTAATCCCATACCCTATGGTCACATTCAACAAGAGGCAAATAGATGTTGGGCAATGACAAATGCAAACGCACAAATGTGAAGACAGACCACTCATAGAACTTGGTAAACCAGAGTTGGGGTCATCACTTATCACCAGTTAAAGTGATTGTTGCCAGGTGGTTTATGTGAGTATCTGAACACAAAATATATATAAGAAATAAAGCCAGGAATTTTTTTGGACACATCAATCAATCAACAAGCATTTATTAAATGCTTCCAAGTTCCAGATTATGAGTCTACAAAGAAAAAGCAAAATAGTCCTTTCCCTCATGGAGCTTCCATTCTAATGGCATGTCATTTGCTTGACTTCTGGATACTCAACTTTGCTATGTACAGTTATAATTGGTGGCATGGCCACAGTAGTATTGAATTGTGATGGGAAGTCATTAAAGAAAATTTTGAAAACAACAGCAAGAATAAAAAGTGACTAGCATGGCCATTTCCTTTGACCCAGAAGTTCCATAGAACCCAAGGAAGTCAAAGACAAACGGAGAATGGCAAGGAAGTGGAAAGAAAGTAGATATCCATCTCTTAGGGAGTGGCTAAGCTAATCATGGTTCAGAAAAGTAATTGAATAAGAAATTATTAATAAACCCTTTAAGTCAGAGAAGTGTGAGCAGACTTAAGTGAATAGAATCAAAGTAAAGGCAGAAGAACCAGCAAAATGCCCAATGACCCACAATCAGGGAGATGGAATGGAGCAACAGGAGATTCTGTGCCTGGACGGCATGGCTGGCATCCATGGCTGGCATTCACCAAATCCAGAGGCTCATATCTCCAGGTTGGCCACTGGCTGATGAATTTTTCACCCTCAGCAACCATCAAGGACCATTCACCAAGATGTAGAGTAGAGGTTGCATCAGTAGAAGAAGTGTCTGCAGCCAATGAAATCACATGTCATGGCACCACAGAGCTAGAGCTGAGTGAAGCACACACTTCATTTTGCAGATAAGGAAACTGCAGTCCAGCAAAGGAAGTCACCTGCCCACAGTCATAGAGCAAATAGCAGAGCCAAGATCTGAACCCAGGCCTTGTGACTCCAGACACAGTTCTTTCCACCATAGTGCACTGCCTTCCGATTCTTGAACTGCTCAGGAAGGAGATGACAGGGCTGCATCTCTATCAGACTATGTGAAAGGCAAAGTGTATTTCCAGGGCTCCCCCACCTCCTGTTTGAGCACAATGCAGTGGAGCAGAGAGCCCTGGATGGTTGGATACTAGCTCTGGCACTTAGGAGATGGGTGATCTTCAAAAGGCAGCTTCCCTTCTTTCTTCTTTCCCTAAATTAAGGAGCTCGATAAGAAGACTGCTAAAGTCCCTTCCAGTTTTCAATCCAATGTTCTTTCCATGGTGCCAGATACCCATTTTCTTCCCTCAAATTCGATTCAACAACCATGCCTTAAACTCTCCTTCCTGACAATAATCCAAGAGAAGTCATATGATGTCCCCAAACTCGCAGCTGTCTCTGGACTCACCATCGGCCATATCCCTTTTCATTTTGGGAAATGTGCACCTCCTAAAATAACTCATCCTTCTGTTTATATTAAATACACAGATGAAATATGAATGGAAGTAAAGTATGTGGAATCCCAGGTCAGGGATGCTGATTAGAAAAACAAAATCGTTGGCTATGTTTACATCCATGGTAAGCCCTCCGGGGCAGGGATATTATTCTTCCTCCAACATTGCTGGCCATTCATCCAGCACTGTGTACACTTGTGGCACTACAGAATGCAAAATAATACTTAATGCATTGTGTCTGCCCCTGATCCCAAAGCCCTATCATTACTGGATTCTTTCATTTTATGGAGTTGGGTTTTCTTTTCCAAAAGGCAATGTGCAGTTGACCATATGTATTCCCAGATCTCTTCTCTCACGTCGCTGTCTCAGCTAAAACCCACTTGACTTAGTCTTTTGCAGAAATGTCTGCTCTATGACTTCTAGCAAGGCAGGGACTTCAAAGACTTCAGTTTGGAGAAGTGTTGAAATGCTTGCTGTGCTGGCCAAGTTCTTTAACCTTAAAAGGGTGGGACTGAGCATTTCAGATGGCTCCAGAAGAGAAGAAAACCAAGATTGGTGGGGGAAGGGGGAAGGGAGACTAACCATAAACCTTCATATGTGTTCTTGAAACAAGCTAGAAAGGCCCAGGGAAAGGAAGGACTAAGTATTGCTTACCAAGGTCTTGCGTTTAGTACCTTGTCCATGGAAGGCGCTCAGACAGCAACTAAGAGGGAGGCAATTCGGGCTGGGCTTGAAGTCAGGGAGGCCAAACTCCACATCTGGCACTCCCTAACTCTAGAACCCCAACAAGTCCCTCAGTGTCTATGAGCCTCAGTTTCCTTGTGAGGTTGTTGTGAGTTTTCAAACCTGAAAGTGATATGAGTGTGAGCTGTTATCATTGAGTTAGCGACCACCCCAGCCAGTCAGACCATTCATTCCAAAAACATTTATTTGGCATCTACTATGGGAGCAGTGAAGGTGAATCATCCTCCGGGAATCAGAGCTTGGAAGGACCAGAGAGAGTGTCTGGGCCAGCAGTTCTCAATTTGGTCTGGGGACCCCCAGGAGGGGTCTCGGGTCAAAACTCTTTTCATAATAAAATGAAGACATTTTAATTTCTGATGTGTCAAATATTGATAGCTATAATCCATGTAAACAAAAGCTCTTTGTGGGGGAGACTCCTGAATCATTTTTAAGAGCCTAAAAGGCTCCTGAGACCAAGAGGTTTGAGAAGAGCTTAAGGCTGGTGCAACCTCCCTATTTTACAGGTGAGTAAAATGGGAAGGCATGTGACTTGCCCAGGGTCTCACAGGTAATAAGTGGCACAGTGAGAAATCAAGGCCAGCTTTTTTTATTGCCAAAATCAGGCATTAAACATGGCATGTCGTTATCACCTCTTCCCTAGAGAAGCTTAAAATCTACTTATGGCTGTGTGATAGAAAGAAGAGGAGTGTTATGGGGAGTGGGGATGGGGAGCCGGTGGGGCGGTGTGGTTGGAGGCTGTGGATCAGGGTCCTCAGCCTGACTGCAAAGGTTGCCATCGGTCTTGGCTTTCGGGTCACCTCAGGTGAATGGCTTTACTTGCCTAGGCTGCTCCTTCCTTCCTCCTCTAGGAAATGAGTTTAGCAGACTAGCTTATTTCTAAAGTTCCTGCCATTCTTCAATCTAGAATCTGTATCCTCTGAAAGGAGGGATCTCTCAGCTGGGGAGCCCCAGAGGGCTCATGGACGAGGTGATAGCTAAGATGTGCCATGGAAGGAGAGGGGATTCGAATCATTCTCTCACTAAACTTTTATTTGCCATGTACTGTATTTCGGCAGACCCAAACATGGAGGGTTCAGGGAAAGGAGAGGGAGGAAGATGGTCTGGGCCTCATTAAAACCTGGAACAATTATTAGCCATAGTTACAAAAATCCATGGAAAGTATTCTTCTCTTTATAAGAGAGAGAATTCATTTTGTATTTGAAACCTGAAGCACATAATAAATATCTGTTGATTAATAGATTTAATACAATTTAATTCCATACTTATTAAGTACCCATCATGCAACAGGCACTGCCTGGGTCTTGAGGATTCAAAGGCAAAGTCAATCCTTCTCCCCTGCCCTCAAAGAGCTTCCATGTTACTAAGGCATTGTTTGGGGAACGGGATTGCTTTGGCAGACCCCTCTTCAAAATCATGATTTTAAGTGTACACGGAATTACAAAGGAAACAAAAGATATTGAAATATCAGTGTCAAAATCATTGTTTTTTATTAATATTTCACATATTCCACCACACTAGGGGGAAATGTGTACAGAGCTACATAAAGAAATTTCAGAGTGTGTGTGTGTGGGGGGGCAGTGTTTTGGACGGGGGGAGGATCAAGAATGTCTTTTTAGAGTAGATGGGGTCTGATCTGTGCTTCAGAGGAGGCCAGGGAGCCATCCTGGGAGGCAGCTCACAACTCCATCTAGATTTGGATGCACCATGCCTCTGAACCAACATCTCTCCTAGGCTAAAGCCCAGACAACGCTGGGCATGCTAATGAGCCGAGCCCTCGAGCAGGTGTCGGTCTGGTCCCCAACACTAGCTTGGAGGGAGGCCACTCTAATGCTTCTGCAAGGAGGCTCCTCACTCTCCACCCCCTCCCCTAGGATACCTTAACCATAGTAAGAGCTGCCTTTGAGGGTCTTCAAGCACACTTCAGCCCATTCATAGTCCATGGAAATTAAGCCTCGGGGAGACTGTGAGAGGGAAAAAGAAGGGAGAGGATGGGAATCTGAAAAGCTTCTGCATCCAAATCGGACGAAGCTTATAGTTCCCGGTCCCCTCTTCCTCACTTGCATCTTTGAAAGAATTTACTGGATTAGGAAAGACCTTTGCCACCCAACATCCTCTGGGCTGGCCAGTGGCTCTAGCTTAGTTTGACATGGACCCTTCCTGGTTAATTGGGGCATGTGAGCATCAGGCTGCCCAGATGTCAGATGTCAGGCTCTAGCTGATGGAGAGGTGCCTGCCTCGGGCTGTTTATGTATGACCTACCAGGATTTCCTGCTCCATCATGAAATAATTAGGGGGCCCCCATGGCAGGGGAATAATGTTGCAAGGAAGCTGTAACAGCATTACATTAAAAACAAAAACGAAACGCTGGTCGGATCCACTCCGAATCAGCTCCAGGTCTACGGGCTGCTGTCCCAGGCGTTATTTTGATATAAAATTCTCTCTCTATGGGCACTCTTATTTGTTGTCATGGGAGGTTCCTAAGACAGTAGGAAAGCATTTTTTTTAATGCTAGGATGGTACCAGAGGAAATCAGGGCCTAAACAAACAGGAAAAAAAGGTCTTTTACTTTGTTTAGTTTTCTAAATAAGATTTGCCTTTTGCCTCATGAAGCAACAAATTCTGTGGATTTTAGGCAATTAAAGGAAGGCCACACAAAACCCTCCATCTCATCAGCTTTCTTTTCATGGCTGTTTCAAAAAGTGGATTTTTTCCCTTCTAAAAGTGAAATGAGGCTGAGATCTACAGGTCATTTCTTTCCCAAGTATTTAGTGGTCCAGCTCCAAGCTTGCTGGGACCCAGAAAATGGAAATGTCCTTTGTCCATGATCACTTAGAATGCATTGGTCGCTGAGGGGTATTCCAAGAGAAAGTTCCAAATTAATTCCACTCTTGGCCACCTGGAGTTTCCACGCTGGCTATCAGAGAAGAGGCACATTTGCATTTACTGCATCTGAGAAATGCATTTCTCTCATTGGTGTTGCTGCTGTTCCTGTGGTTTGGTGTCAGGGCCAAGACTTCCTAGGGGCAGAGATGTCCAGCACAGATGGACAGCTCCCTGGAAGGTAGGGTGACAGGGTGACAGACGCCAATTCCTAATTCGTCCCGAGCTTCCTTGCAGTCTGGAAGTTTAAGGAGCCACCTTGGAAGGTGGCGGGCTCCCCTGCTCAGAGGTCTTATAACAAAGCCGGACCACCGTTGTCAAGTAGGTTATAATGGGGATTCCTCTTAGGTGTGGGTTGGACCAGAAGGCTCCTGGGGATCCTTCGAGCTGTAAATCCTGCGATTCTGTGAACTGCCTGGGCTATACGACATGGCAGAGAAAGGACCTGAATTCTATTTGGGGCCAGAGGCCTTGGGTTCAAATGCTAGCTCTGCAATTCTGCTACCTTGAGTAAAGGACTCAACCTCTCTGGGCCTCCTGTCTGGATGAGAGCTGCAGGTGTGGGGCTGGGAACTATCAGTCAACAAGGTCTTAGGCCTAGAGATGGAGCCATTTCTGTACAATAGCTGCTCACAGAATCTCAGGACAAGAAGACACCAGTGGCAATCATCTTCCTGGCATAGTGATAAGAGCACAGGCCTTGGAGCCAGAAAGATCTGAGTTTCAATCCTGCCTCAGATACTCGGCAGCTGTTTGGCCCTGGGCCAGTCACTTAAGCGTCATCTGTAAAAGGAGGAAGCTGGACTGAATAATCTCTATGGTTCCCTCCAGCTCTGAATCTGCGATTCTATAAAAGAAGAGAAGCCCTCATTAACCTTTCCTGGATGACCACAAGAGCCTCTAAACTGGTCTCCCAGGCTCTCCAGCTTCTCCAATCCGTCCTCCGCACACTGCCAAAGTCTTCCCAAGGCACAGGTCTGTCTTTGTCACTCTCTTGCCCACAAATGTCCGGGGGCTCCCCATTGCTTCTAAGATGATGCAGAATGCCTCCGTCCATCATATAAAGCCCTCCACCCTCTGGCTTCCACCAGACTCAGCTTTCCATCATTTTCTCCTTCACACTCAGCTTTCCAGCCTAACAGGAGCACAAGGTGTTTTCCCAAACCAAGGTTCCATCTTCCATCCTTGTACACTTGCAACTGCCTCCTTCTCTCTTCCTCCCAAAGCCCTACTTCCTTCCAGGCTCAGCTGATGCCACCTTTTCTATGGACCTTGTCTTTGCATCTCCAAGGCTTCACACAGCCCCCTGCATCTAGCAGCCATGTAAAGAGTAGTGGGAACAAAAGGCAATCCCACCTGAAGACCAGAAGGTCTTGCTTTTGTCAGTGTAGAAAACTCCCTCCACCAACCCAGATAGCAACTTACTTTCTGTCTTAGAAGATAAGTCCTGAGGAATTGCTTGAAGCACACAGATGTTAAAGCTCCTAACTTCTGGAGACAGAATTCGAACCTGCTTCCTCCCTATGTGAAGCCCAGAACTCTAGCCCTTGATCCCACACTCTTTATAAGAAGAACCCAACAGAACAGCCCTCCCTGGCCATTTTACTCCTCCAGCATATAGCCATCCAAAGAGCAGAAACTTGTAGGAGGAAAAGTATTTTTGCTTTTCAATTACGTGACCTCAGTAAGGTCTATGTTCTTTGGAGAATGGCCACTTTCAGCTTTGGCTGTGAATTGTTCTGATTCCTTCATTCAGAACTCAGTTGGGTTTTCCAAGCCCTAGACCTGCTGACAAGTGGTACTGCTTCAGAAGGACTGAATCCCAGCCAGAATGAATCCTTCAGGAAAAAATAAACAGGTGCCAACTTTGAGATAAATCCTCCTCAAACCTGTTTACTAGCTGAGAAAGTAAAGATCTCAGTATTTTAAACTGAACTTTTTTCATCTTTTTCACTCTTTATAAACAGAATTCTACAACTCCTATCCAAACAAAGAATCCGCATGAGCTAGATGCCAGAAAAAGCATTCTAAATAAAGCAGAGAATGACAAATAGTCAAACGGTCAAGGGAGACAGCTTGACAAACACATGAAAGGTAATAACACATTCTACAGTATGAGATGCCTTGGTTCTGATATAGCATAAACTTCTTTCCTGGAGTGGAGAGTTACAGAAGGCAGAAATCAAAAGTGGGAAAGGATTAGGAGGTTGCCTCATCCAGCTTATACATTTCTGGTCAGGAAAGCTTTCTGCAGCACCCCAAGAAGGTGGCATTCAATCAATCCACTAATATGAATTAAACACCTATTATGGGCTGGGCACTGTGCAAAAAAAAAGGCAAAAGACAGCTCCTGTCCTCTAGGAACTTACAGTCTAATGAAGGAAATAACATGCAAACAAATATATAAACACACATAACCAGGTAGATAGATAGATGGATACATAGATGGATAGATAGATAGATAGATAGATAGATGGATGGATGGATAGATGGATGGATCAATGGATTGATGGATCAATGGATAGATAGACAGACAGACAGGTAGATAGATAGATAGATAGATAGATAGATAGATAGATAGATAGATAGATAGATGATAGATGGATGGATGGATCGATGTATTGATGGATCGATGGATAGATAGACAGACAGGTAGATAGATAGATAGATGATAGATAGATGTATTGATGGATCGATGTATTGATGGATTGATGGATAGATAGACAGACAGACAGATAGACAGACAGAGAGATAGACAGATAGATAGACAGATGGATAGATAGATAGATAGATGATAGATAGATAGATGGATGGATGGATAGATGGATGGATTGATGGATTGATGGATTGATGGATAGATATACAGATAGACAGACAGACAGACAGACAGATAGACAGACAGAGAGAGAGAGAGAGAGAGAGAGAGAGAGAGAGAGAGAGATAAATAGCTATAGGAGATAATAATATACCTTGGCTTGAAAACCTCCGGGGAGGGGGACCCAGATCATTCATAGAATCACTTGGTATCCAAATCAAAAAGGAGCTCATGGCTCATTTGATCCAATTTGTACCTGAACAGGAATTGTCATTACAACATTCCCAATTGGTGGCCACCCAGCCTTTGGTGGAAGATTTGGCAGAGTGCACAAAGGGAAGGGGAAGGCACCCATCATCTCTTGAGGTTGCCAGTGCATTCCCCTTGGGGAGACCCCTCATTGTTGGGAAGTTTTTCAGCATCCCTCAACAAGTATTGATTAAGCATCTAGTCGGTGGCAGGAGCTGTGCTAGGCAACTGGGTGGCAGAGTAAATAGTAAGGAAAATCTCAATTTAAATCCTGCCTCAGACACTTACTAGCTTCATAACCCTGGTCAAGTGACTTAACTTTGCTTCACTTCAGTTTCCTCATAAAGTTTTCCTCAATTTCCTATAAAATGGGGATAATAGAGCACCTACCTTCCATGGTTGTGAGTCTTAAATGAGATAGCATTTGTAACACGCTTTGTAAGGAGGAGGAGGAAAGAATTAATAATAATAAAAATAAACACCCAGGTTTGGTGCTAGAATTTGAGGGGATCAGTGATTTCCAGCCAGAAAGAGAGTAATGGGGGATGATGAAATCCGTTTGGGCCAGGATAGCATTTCTTTGAGGAGAAATATTGGTCACATTGAATTTTAAATCCATTACTCCCCCACACCCCTGTTCCTTTTCCTCCCTGGATACCACCACGGCCCCTCTAACCCTCCCCCCACCTCATACTCACATATACGTAAGCTGCACTTTTCCATAGTTCAATATTTTCCTCAAACCACATAGACAAAAATCTGGACCTGAAGTCAAATTCAATGGTTCAAATGCTTTCTCTGACACTCATAGGCTGTGTGACTCCCTAGGTAAGTTACTTAACCTCACTATGCTCAGACTCTAAGTTGGAGTTCACTCCAGTAATGAAATCAAAGATATGGTCTCCCCACCAAAAACAAACAAATGAATACATGGATACATGTATGGATGATGGATACATGGATGAATAGATGGATAGGTAGATAATCAAATGAATGAATGAATAAACAAAGTGAAAGCCTGTTTCTTTTCCACATGAATTGCTAAGTAATGTTTCTCATATTCCTTGCCTGTATGATTGATTTTCTTTGAACCCTCATGTGTAGCACAACATTGAAAATGGGGCACCCATAGATACTGAGCTCTAGGACCAAGTCAATCCTTAGAGCCAGGGCTCTTGAAAACTAGAGATGTTTAATCGTGTACTGCTCCTCCTCCTCTGAAGCACTAAGGACAGCCAGACCTGGCTATTTCTTCTCCCCCAGCTGTGTAGGTTCCTCTTGGGTGTGCCCCTGGAGAATGAGGCATACCCTGTGACCCCTCTCAACTGAGGCTCCTAGGCCACCCCAGAACAAGGCTACCATAGGAGCAATCTAGGTAGGGGAGAAAACAATATTGCTGTCAATATTATTGGTTATTGACCCTGTAAATTTCTTGCTCTGGGGCAAAGCCCTGTTGCCCCCCTCACTATTATAGCCAGGAGCGTACTGGTAAATGATCAACAACCACTTCTCTTGGGAATGGAGGGGGAAACTCTGAGGCTTAATCTGCATCATCATCCTTTTTCCATCACTTTCTTAAGTCTAGACAACCAATCAAACAATAAATCAAGCCCTGATGTGTAGTGTTTGCTGATTTCCAAAGTGTAAATGCAAACACATTGGTCCAAACTGGCTCCAGCACACCCCTTGATTACAGTTATTGCCCTCAAAAGAATGTGTGCAAAAAATTTACACTTGACTAGTCACACTAACCAAATTGCTAAAATCAAAGGGAAAAGATTAACTCAGCCCAGGAATTTTCTTCTTTCTCTCTCTTCTTCTTCCTTTCTCTCCTTCCCCTTTCCTCTCTCTCACTCTCCTCCCTTCCCTTCCCCCCTCCCCCTCCCTCTCCTCTTTCCTTCTACCCCCCTCTTTCTTTCCTTCTGTCTCTCCCTCTCTTTCTCCCTTTCCCCCCACCTTCCTCTCTCCCTCCCTCCCCATGCCTAGAATGTGCAGAAACTTGCCAAGGATTCTCACTAGCGTGTGCCAGAGGTGAGCCCTGAATTCCAGTAAGCTTTCTATTCACTTCAGCATTCTGTTTCTCGGATGTGACATAAAAATAAAATAAAATAAACTCCCAACCTAAGTGGAGCAAAGGCTAACTTTCCAAACTCTGTTTGTTTCATGTAGCACAAGATCTTCCCTGGCTCTACCCGCTGGCTCCAACCTGAACATTTAGGGAGAGAGGCAGAGGAATTTCTGTTCCAAAAATCTCTTCTCTGTTGACCAAACCAGCCCTGCTCAAATGAGACGGTATTTGGGTTACAAATCATTTCGAGGGATATTTTCAGCAAATCCAGTGCAGCCCGGCTCCCCATCACCCACTAGCTGTACTTAACTATGACAGCTGAGACACACTCAAGATGGAGTGCCTCTTCCACGTCTTGGCTCAGACTTCATTCTTGGCTTACTTCTAGTCTCTTACAGGAGTTTACTGGTCATTTTCCCTGGCCTTCAAATCTTCCCTTGCTTCCTGCTCCATGACTCAAAGTAAGAATCCATCATGGGTCTGGCAGAAGCAGATGAATTCAGGCATAATCATTTATCAGATACGGCATTCTCCCTGGCTCTCTGAGCTGTGACATGCAATAAAATGGAAATTCTAACCTCCCTTATCAGTCCTAAGCAGGACCTGCCTATATCACACACACACACACACACACACACACACACACACACACACACACACACCATCTCACTCTTTTAAAAATCAAATAATGACCTTTAAAATGAATGCTTTTTTATAATTTTATATAATGTTTTATTTTGGAGATATTTACAGCATCAATTTGTTATCTGCCTGTGTTTTTTGCCTTTATAGGAAAAGAGAAAAGAATTCAGGACCTCCCCCTTACCTTCTCATGTGATAATCTTAAGGAAACCCAAAGGGAAACTTTTTTTTTTCAGAACACATCTGCATTTTACCTCTCTTGGTCTGTGCTCTTGTCATATCCTTCTCTTTCAATGGGCCCTGCCTTGAAATCATAGGATGTTAGATTCTGTTCTGTTCTACTAGTGCAGTCATCTCACGCAACTCCCTCGTGTTACAGAAGAGGAAAATGTAGCCCAGAAAGATGAAGTGATTTGTACGCGATCATATGGGGAGAAACTGGCTGAGCTAAGATCGAAGTATTCCTTCCTCAGATGACACCAATCTCCACTGCTCCAAAACCCATTAACCAATCAATCAACAAACATTTATTAAGCACCCAGGAGGTTCCACGAACTAGGCTGCACAGTCAGGATACAAAGACAAACTGTCAGATTTCCATCTCTCAGGCACATTCCATTGCATTGCATGCTGAGAATGTCGTATGTCCTGGGGAAGGCTCACCTTCCTCTTCTCTAATGAAACTGCCTTTTCTCTTCTGACCACTCCCCAGATTCAGTTCCTAAAGAGTCCAGACAGCCTGGCTGTCAGTGGAGAGAACACTTTGCAAAGTGCTGGACTGATTCAGCAGGGCTAGTTTTGTGGAGTGAATAAAGAACCTGACCAAGAGGCAGAAAGAGCTGAATTCACTTCCTTTCTGACACTGAGTGACCCTGGACAAGACTTTCACCTGCTTTGAACTTTATTTCCTCATGTACAAAATGGTGATAGTAATACCCAACGTAACTACTTAACAAGGTTGCTACCAGTCTCGGCTATCAGTATTCTTAAGACTGTTATCATTACTAAGGTAGTTTGAAGGAAAGGTTGGGGCTGAGTTGTGTATGATGAAATAATTCTAAAAAACAAATGGGGTAGGAAAAGGTAAAAAGAAGAAATTACCTCATAAAAATGGGGTGTGAAAGGAAGAACAGATACAGAGGAAACAGGTGGGCTTGGAGAGCTGGTGTTTTTGGAACCTTACTCTGATTGGATCTGAGTTAAAGAGGGAACAACATATAAATCTAATATAGTATAAAAGCCTTCTAAACTCATAAAGAAATGAGGACTGGGGGACGGGATAAAGGACGGACTTTTGGAAAGGTATATTGATTAAGATTTAGGAACGGTGAGAGGATAAGGGAGGGACTGTCAGAGGGGTGAGTAGAATGAGGAATAAAAGGGCAAAGGGGAGAGGATAAGGTAATAGGAACAGGGTAAAAAGAGAGCCTGAGGAGGACAATGGTGAGTAAAAATAAGATGGAAGGAAATTCACAAAGGGTAATTATAACTCCGAATGTGGATGAGATAAACTAACCCATAATATGGAAATGTATAGCAGAATGGATTAAAAATCAGAATCCAACAATATGTTATTTACAAGAAACACATTTAAGAATGAGATATACATGCAGAGTTTAAATAGAGGGTTGGAATAGAATTTAGTATGATTCAGCTGATGCAAAAAGGCAGAGGTAGCAGTCATGATCTCAGACAAAGTTAAGGCTACAACAGATTTATTTAAAAGAGATGAACATGTTAACTACATTTTGATAAAAGGTACCATAGACAACGAACAATATCAATACTGAGCCTATTTGCACCAAATACTATAGCATATAAGTTGCTAAAAGAAAAATTAAAGGAATTACAGGTGGAGATAGGTGGTAGTATCATAATAGTCAGGGACTTTAACCTTCCCCTCTCAGAACTAGATGAAACTAATCAAAAAATAAATAAGAAAGACGTCAAGGAAGTAAATAGAATTTTAGATGTTAGGCATGATAGATATCTGGAGAAAACTGAATGGGAATAGAAAGGAATATACCTTTTTCTCAGTGGTTCATGCTATCTTTCCAAAGACTGACCATATATTAGGACATAAAAATTGTGTAGGTAAAAGCAGAAAAATTAAAAGTATCCCTTTTAGGTCATAATGCAATAAAAATTATATTTAATAAGGGACTACAGAACCATAGATTAAAAACTAATTAGAGATTAAACAACCTAATCTTAAAAAATGAGTAGGTTAAAGAACAAATCATAAAAACAATCAATAGTTTCAATAAAGATTATGAAAATAATAAGACAACATACAAAAATTTATGGGATGCAGCAAAAGCAGTAATGAGGAAAATTTATATATCTAAATGCTGATATCAGTGAAATAGAGACTAATGAATTGGGTATACAGTAAAAAAACACTAGAAAAAAATTAAAAATGCTCAATTAAACACTAAGTTGGAAATCCTAAAAATTAAAAGTGAGATTAATAAAATTGAGTGTAAAAAATCAATGAATTAATAATCAAAGCTAGGAGATAGTTTTATGAAAAAAATAAAATAGATAAACCATTGGTTTATTTGATTTTAAAAAAGAAAGAAGAAAAACCAACTCACTAGTATTAAAAGTGAAATGGGTGACTACACCACTAACAAAGATGAAATTAAAGTAATTATAAGGAGTAATTTTGTCCAATTATATTCCAATAAATTTAAGTGAAATAGAAGAAAATGTTTTAAAAATATAAATTGCTTAGATTAGCAGAAGAGGAGATTGAATATTTAAATAGACCTATTTTAGAAAAAGAAATTGAATAGGCCACAAAAGAGCTTCCTAAGAGCAACCAAATGGATTAACAAGTGAGTTCTATCAAGCATTGAAACATCAACTATTTCTAATATTAAATTAATTATTTGGAATAATAGGCAAAGAACAAATATCATACTGATACCTAAACCAGGATGATTAAAAACAAAGAAATAAATTTATAGATTTCATTAGTGACTATGGATGCAAAAATCTGAAATAAAATCTGCAGTTAAATGTTTACAACAATATGTTACAAAGATTACATGTTACGACTAAATGAGATTTACCAGGAATGCAGGGATGGTTTGACATAAGGAAAACTATTAACATAATTGATATATTAGTAATAAAACTGTAAAAATCATATGATTATGTCAATAGATGCAGAAAAAGCTTTTGATAAAGTATAACACTCATATCTATTAAAAATACTCGAGGCTGTCGTTGGAGTCTCCTGGGCTAAGGCAGAGGGGGAAGCAGAGTTGTAGCCTGACTCTTTCTGTGGTGTATCCGGATTGTGAAGTGAATTGGCCAAGATCTTTCTGCAGTGTTACCTCAATGAGAAAGAGGAGCGAGTCTACACCCTAAAGAAAACAGACCCTTCAGAACAACAGACCCGTTCAGCTCACCCAGCCAGATGGTCCCCAGATGACAAGTACTCAAGACACCATACCACTATCAAGAAGAGATTCAAGGTTCTCACGACCCAACAAGCACGATTGGTCCGCTGAATTACCAATCCACCAAGCAGTGGCAGCCACCAAGGACTCTGACCCAAGAACCTTTTCCTACACCTAGGAGACCTCGTTCATGAAGAGCTCAAATCTTTGGCTCTCAACCCATTCTCACAACTTTAAAATTACTCCCTCTGTACACTTACTTCTTAGAATCTAGTCTCAGTTTGCCTGTGTTCCTCTCTGTACTTGGTAACAATCAACCTAAAATGAAAAAGCTTAAAGCTGCCACATCTTTTTTAATCAATGTTGTAGGCTATTAAAGCTGAAATGATTTAGAAAAAACACTCGAAAGTATAAGGATAAATTGATTTTTCCTTAAATTTATGAAAAGCATTTACCTAAAACCATCAGTATTATTTGTAATGGGGATAAGCTAGGAGCCTACCCAGTAAGATAAGGTGTGAAACAAGGATGGCCACTGTCTCCAATCTTACTCAATATTGTAATAGAAATCCTAGCAATAGCAATGAGAGAAGAAAAATAAATGGAAGGAACCAGAGTAAGGAATGAGGTAATAAAAAACTCTCTCTGTCTCTGTCTCTCTGTCTCTCTCCCTCTCTCCCTCTCTCTGTCTCTCTCTCTGTCCCTCTGTCTCTCTCTCTCTGTCTCTCTGTCTCTCTCTCTCTGTCTCTCTGTCTCGCTCTCTGTGTGTCTCTCTCTCTGTCTCTCTCTCTATCTCTCTCTGTCTCTCTCTCCCCTCCCCCCTCTCTCTTTCCAGACACTATGATGATATACTTGGAAAATCCCAAAGACTCAACTAAAAAGTGCAGAGAAGCCTCCTGAGTCACCAGTCAGGAGGAAATGCTAACAAGGCAGGGAGCCTTTCCCAGATTGGGATACAATCTTCTATTTTGTTTTTAATTTATTTAGATGTTTGTGTTTGTTGATTATTGTTCAGTTTATCATAACCACAACAACAATAACTAACCTTTGTCCTGCCTCTGCCATCCATGGGCTGGGTGATCACAAGCAGGTCGCTCAACCTCTCAGGTGCTGACCTCCACGGGTCATGCCGATGAGTTCAGTCCCCATCGGTAATATTTACAGACCCTTTATGGTGTACAGAGTGCTTTACATCTATTATCTCATTTAGTCCTTGTGAGATCAGATGTTATTTTTACCCCCATTGTGCAGATGAGACAACTGAGGCTCTGAGACAGTAAATAGTGTGCCCGAGGACACATGGCTGGCAAGTGTCTGAGGCAGGATTTGAATCCAGCTTTTCCTGATTCTAAAACCAGTCTCCTCCCTTATAGGTCATGCTGCTGCTTCTCAGTAGAAGATGTTTAATATCTGAAAGTAGAGATGGACAAAGAGCAAAGCTGTGACGTGGGACAGGGTAAGGACTTTCCTTTCACAAGAAGAGAAGGTAGCCTCAGTCGGAGTTGGGACCTGGAAAGGGCTCTGACTTCCGAGTAAAGACCTCTGCTATTTATTACCTGTGTTATCTGCGGCAAAGCACTTAACCTTTCTGGCCTCGGTTTCTCATCTGTAAAATGAAGGGGTTGAGCCACATGGTTTCTGAAGTCCCTTTTAACTGTAGTTCTATCATCCTATGCCATGGACCTGTGTGACATGGAGAAAGTCACAACCTCTCTGGACAGTGTGTGTGTGTGTGTGCGCGCGCATGTGTGTGTTGGGGGAGGGACATTGCATACATATATTTGAAACAGATCTGGACATAGACACAGATATAGAGAGATAGAGACAGAGATGCACACTTGTGTACCAGATGACTGCAGAGTTCCCTTTCAGCTCTACAGCTGTGATTATATGTTGTGTGCCTACCTAATGTTGAGCAAAGAACTTAATCTCTCCATGCCTCAGTTTCTCATCTGTAAAATGAAAGGGTTGGACAAGATGATTTCTAAGGAAGAGGATCTCAACCTTTTTGTCAGTCTGCTGAAGCCTGTGGATATGTCTCAAAACAATGTGTGTTTGTGTGTGTGTACACACATATATACATGCACATAAAAACATATACAAATTTACATATATATTATATATATAGGGTTATAGGGAAAAGAAACCAACTAAGTATTTTTAAAAATTATCAAATATGTTTTAAATGTTTAAATTACATATAAAACATACATGTATATCTAAGAGAATAATTTTAAAATAATCTATAAAATACATAAGATTACATAGGAAACCAACAACATTGAAAAGTAGTTATAAACTATAGCTTATATATTTACACCATATATAAACTGTTCATGTCTATATGTAATATCTCAAAGAATGTTTTGAAATACATGCATAAAGTGCATAGGATTGCAAAGGAAATCAACTATATTGAAAAATAGTTACCAAATATACAAATTCGCAGAACCTTGCCTGGAACCCTTCTCTCAGATGTCTTCCAGCTCTAACCTATGAGTATGAGAACATTCCCTTCGCACTTCACCCCACCTCACCAAAGCCAGCTCAGCACCTCCTTACTCCTCTTGGGACCAATGCCTTCGATTCCTGACCTGGGAGAAAGGTGCTTCCTCCAATTCCAATCCCAATCCTGCCACTTAATCTGTGCCACCTTGGGCAAGTAATTTCCCCTTTCTAGAACTCAGTTTCCTTGTCTGCAAAATAAGGAACTTGGGCTAGATGTTCTCTGAGACCCCTTGCAGCCTCAATGTCTTGGGATCCTGTGACTTGCCTACGTGATTTCCGGAACTTGTTTCAATGGTTCCAAGGAAGTACAGACAGACCCAACCTTGGTTTGCTCAACTGGCGATAAGTGATCGGCTCCACACATTAGACAGGAACTCTTGGGATTAGTCGGGGGCAGCTCAGTTTTCCTGTTTCACTGGTGCCTCTTTTCAGATGGCTCCAGCCATGCAAGACAGTGAGAAGGGAAAAAATGCTGCGTAAGAAAACATTTGCCCAAACATTAAGAAAAGAAAAAATCACTGCTAAGTCAACCCAGACTTTTGGAGGACGGTACAAAGCGTTCCTTCCATTCACAGCAGCCCCATCTGCGCTCTTTAGGAAGTTAATCTGGGGAGCAGACAAATGATAAAAGGCTCGCTCGTCTTCACCTCGGATCCTCGCTCTTGACAGCATCCTAACGAGGTCCTGATTGGCTCATCTTAGTCAAGCCAAAGCTTCCCTGAAGGGGGTGGGGGACGGGGGGACTTGGCAGAGGGCTTTACTTTAAACCGAGCAGGAGCTCACTTGTGCCCTTGTCTGAGGGCTGCTCTGATGAAACGTGCCTAGGAGAGTGCAGTTCTCCTTTCTGCTGTCCATGTGTGACTGCCACATTGTGAGTGAGACCGGGGGGGGGGTGGGGGTAGGGGTCTTTGATGCCACGGAGGAGCAGAATGAAGGCAACTGTCGGGCACGAGCTTGAGAAGCGAGTTCTGGGGCCGCCTTTGGCTCTCCTCACATCGAGCCTGGAGGGATCTGGGAGGCCACTCTAGTCCAGCCCCTTCCTGTCACAATGAGGATATTGAGGTGCAAAGGGGATAAGTGACTCCCCAAAGTCACACCAAGGGTGAGTGAGAGGGGAATCAGACACGATGGAAAGGCCTCAGCAACAAGCCCCGACTCTTCTCGCTGCCAGATCTCAGCCCCTGACGCCTCCGATCTGAGTCTTCCCTTATAATGAAGAAAAAGAGAGAGAAGTAAAACCACTAAGACAGGGACAGCATCTGACGCTGTGTTCAGTATTCTGTACCCATAGACCCCCACCTCCCTGCTCAGAGGAGAGAGTGGGAGGCAGTGTTGCCCAAAGGAAACAGCATCGGAGGACTGAGGCTCCAGTATCTCTGACAACAAGCGACTGTGAGAGCTTGAGCAGGTCTCCTAGACAGGTCTCCGAGATCAGCCATCCAAACCTGCCACTTTACTGAGGAATTAAATGAAGTCCAGACTGATGACCTCTAGAGACCTTTACTGGGTTTCAATCTTGTATCAGGAGGGCAGAGTTTATAATCTCAAAGAGGATCATAAACATGTCTGAAACGTTCGGAATCGCCGGATATAAGAAACTCTCAAAGTAGAAGGCAGAAGAATCAAAACATTTATTTAGGCTCCACAGTAACCAACCCATGAACCAGCAACCCCATTTTGATATATTGATCAAAAGCTTCCAGGCCCAATAAGTACGCCTTGAAAGAGTAACCAGGAGGCTACAGAGAAGCATGATTGCGTAAAGCAAAATCATGTTTCCCCCTCTATGGTAATAAGATTACCCACTGGCCTGAAGTCTTTGTTCAGCTTTCTCCCGTAGGTCAGCTCTGCTACTGGCAGCTCCTGCTTCGGCTGTGTCTGTGGCTGTGGCTGTAACTGACGTAACTGTCGTAACTGCCTCTGTAACTGCCTCTGGCTCCAACTGTAGCTGTAACTGTCGCTGTAACTGTCGCTGTAACTGTCGCTGGCTCCAACCGGAAAAGGAAAAGAGGATCTTCAAGCTGTCCTCTCCCCTCTTATAGAGTTTTTTTAACATCATCAAGCACCGCCTGAACGACCAGGGCCGATTGGTTCTTGACTTGGCCCCTCCCCCTAGCATAGCCGTTAACACCTCCCCTCAGCCAGCCCCATGACTCATCAAAACAGGAAGTTGTCTGGTCCTGCCCCGGAAGAGCAAGCCACAGTGTCCAGAGGCTCAATGAGGTAAGCTGAGTCATTCAAAGAAAACAAAGGCCATTCTGGCTACACTCCACCCCTTGTTATAGGATACATAATCTAATCAGCCATGTATCCTAGAACATACATTGTGATCCAATTACAAAGGAAACTAAAACATATCATTCATTATAAAGCAAACCATATCATTTGGTGACATTCCTAAATATTGGTTTACGATTCAAATGTGATCCACCCCTAGGTCCCAGCAAGATAATCTCTTCAATCAATCATCCCCAAAATAATTATTAATAATTCAAATGTCCACCCCTAAATCCTTGTATCCATTACATAGGATCAATAATATCATAACAATAAAACAACACAGCAAGGATAACACAAAATAAGTAAACAGAACACTATCATCATTTCCACCCCCCTTGAACGATTGGGGCTCAAAATCTTGGGGTGAGGGGTGAAGGTCTCATTTTCCATAGCTTCTTCATGCTGAAATTGGATGTAGAGATGGCCCTGCCCCCAAAAAGTCCCATTCCAGAGGTCATTTCTTCAACGAGCTGGCAGGAATTCCAAGAATGCTACATGCTTAGGCAGTCACCGGAAAGTGCAGGGTGCTTAAGCCTGAAGGAAACAAAACTAGCAACAAGGTTAGCCAAAACAAAGGACAGAAAGAATAGACAAGTATGGACTATAATTCTTCAAATAAAATCATCTCAAGTTTGGTTGAGATTTCAGTTATGCAAAGATCCAACATCAGAGCCAAACTCAGGTGGGAAATGTTTCTTTTCAAAAGGAACATAATGAGGAAGCCAAGAGGATCCCACCCTAGATAGAGACTAAGATTGTCCTCCCAGCCTTTCCCCAGATGTACAAGTTTTCATCCGTTAATCACACAAGGTCACCTTCAGTCTGAGTGGCTTGTGGGCTTGCAGGAGCAGTTCTTATTTCCCTATTTCTCGTGTTATCAAGTCCTCTATACATTCTGTATAATTCATTGGTTGGAATTCCATCTATCATTTCAAAACCTACCCCTGCTCTCAATAAAGCAGTAAACATTTCTTTCCTTGTTACTCTCCTTTGGCGCCAAGTTTGCTGGTTATTCACTCTTCTCTCTCGAGGAGATCTATCCCTTCCCCAGTCACCTAAGTCATATAACTGTAAAATCTTATTTATCACTGTTGTAAGACGGCTCCCTACTTCTCCAAGTAATAAATTCAAAATTAGTTGTTTATAAGCAGGGGGAGCTGTCCTAATTATTAAATTCCTATGAGGCAGTCCCATTGGATCATTGTAATATTTGTCTGCAGTTCCTATCATAATGGCAGTCTTCATTACCTCCTCCTTTAGTCTCATGATACAATCTCTAAGTGAATACCAGGGTCTGTGCTCAGTGGGCCACATAGAATCAGTATCATATTTCTTATTGCATCCCACAGCGGCTAATGCCAACAGAGTAGTCCTGCTATCACCATCTCCTTGCTGATGATGTTCCCTAAAAGCTTGTTGAACTAGAGGATCATGGCTGATACCTATGAATCTCATGCAGTCTGTCCCATCTACTGATATTCCACTGGCCCCTTGATCACTGAGTCTTACCATCCAAGATATCAATGGTTCTCCTATTTTTTGGCTGAATCTACTCAAAATATCTGTGACCTCTTGCGGTGAGAAATCTTCCTGAATTTCCCTTGTAACTGAATCTTCACCTCGGGTTTCTGTCTTCCTCCTTTGTATGGGTTGAGCCCTTGTCTGATCATTTAACCATCTCCTATTCTCTGTGTGAGGCACATCCTGAACCCCAGTAGTGTTTTGTGCCTCAGCCCCTAACATTGTCTCATTCTCCCCCCACTCACTTCCTCTGCCACCATGGCTAGGACGAAGCAGGCAGTCAGGCTCTTTCTGGGCTGGGTTGAAATGCACTCTGGGCTTTTTTGGTCTCTTGTTGCTCTTAGCCACATTAATAGAAAAGTTCTCATTTGAGTCAGTTTGGTCTCCTGCTATCTGAGATTCCTCTTCTTCCTGTGGGGTAGGAGTGCCCCCATGTCTTTCACTTAATCTCAATCTTTCGTATACTAGCCGGTAGGCTGATAACACTATCCAGCTTTGTCTAGATAGTGATGCCCCTGACTGAATCCCAACTTCTCGTAAACACTTTTCCAAATCCCTAGGATCTCCTCTCCGTAGCCTTGGTTCCCAGTTTTCACAGGGTCCAGCTTTTTTAGCCAATTCTTTTGCTAGGGAGGAATAAAATGGATCCTCCCATCCTGGGATATTCATCTCTTCCTCTGGAATTGTTCTGCTTCTAAATAGAGATCTTATACCTAGCGATCCCATCCACTTCGTCGCCAAATGTATCAGGAGGGCAGAGTTTATAATCTCAAAGAGGATCATAAACATGTCTGAAACGTTCGGAACCGCCGGATATAAGAAACTCTCAAAGTAGAAGGCAGAAGAATCAAAACATTTATTTAGGCTCCACAGTAACCAACCCATGAACCAGCAACCCCATTTTGATATATTGATCAAAAGCTTCCAGGCCCAATAAGTACGCCTTGAAAGAGTAACCAGGAGGCTACAGAGAAGCATGATTGCGTAAAGCAAAATCATGTTTCCCCCTCTATGGTAATAAGATTACCCACTGGCCTGAAGTCTTTGTTCAGCTTTCTCCCGTAGGTCAGCTCTGCTACTGGCAGCTCCTGCTTCGGCTGTGTCTGTGGCTGTGGCTGTAACTGACGTAACTGTCGTAACTGCCTCTGTAACTGCCTCTGGCTCCAACTGTAGCTGTAACTGTCGCTGTAACTGTCGCTGTAACTGTCGCTGGCTCCAACCGGAAAAGGAAAAGAGGATCTTCAAGCTGTCCTCTCCCCTCTTATAGAGTTTTTTTAACATCATCAAGCACCGCCTGAACGACCAGGGCCGATTGGTTCTTGACTTGGCCCCTCCCCCTAGCATAGCCGTTAACACCTCCCCTCAGCCAGCCCCATGACTCATCAAAACAGGAAGTTGTCTGGTCCTGCCCCGGAAGAGCAAGCCACAGTGTCCAGAGGCTCAATGAGGTAAGCTGAGTCATTCAAAGAAAACAAAGGCCATTCTGGCTACAAATCTTGACTGCCATTTGCTATCTGGGTGACCTTAAGCAAGTCTCCTCTCCTTTCTAGACCTCAGTTTCCCTACCGTGAAAAAGGAAGCTTAGGCGAGATGACCTCTAAAGTCCTTCCCAACTTGCTCTGAGTCTATGATCCTGGGCTGGTTTGGGTTTTGTGTATCTAGTGCCAGAATTGTTCACTGAAGTCAGGATCAAGATTTGCCTTCCTCTTAGCGTTTTTTTCATCCCTGTTGCTGTCATTGTATATACTGTCCTTTTGGTTCTGCTAGCTCCACTCTGCATTGGTTCAGAGGACTCCTCTCATACTTCTCTGCATTTCCCTTATGTCTGATGGGGCATAGTCCATCATGTTTCTAGACCCCAGTTTGCTCAGTCATTTTCTGATCAATGGGCATCCACTTTGTTGACAGTTCTTTGCTACAACAAAAGTTTTGCTTATAAACCTTCAGTTAAACCTTCAGTCTTCTTGGGACAGAAACCTCTACCCTCTCAAGAGAGCTGTACAAACTACTACAATATAATCTCCTCCCCAGCCCAGGAATAGTAATAGCAACATCTGTTCCATGCCTCCTTTGTGCCAGGCGCTTTACAATCATCATCTCATTGGATCCTTACAAAAACCCCGGGAGGTAGGTACTATTATGCCCTTTTTACAGATGAGGAAACTGAGACACACAGACTTGCCCAGGGTCACACAGCTGGTAGATGTCTGAGGGCACATTTGAACTCAGATCTTCCTGCCTCCTGGACTGCAGCTCTGGCATTATGCCACCTAGACAGAAAAGAATGTGAATACTTGATTCAAGCAACACAAGAGTAGCAAGAGGCAACACGAGAGTGCCATCAGTGTCTGAAGACCATGACCTACAGTGAAGCAAACTGGAAGGAGGTGGCCATGGCCCAGGCCCTTCCTGAATCCTCATCTTGAAGCTGGGAAAAACAAGATGATGCCAATGGACTGAAAGCAGTCACTGGAACATGGGCGGGTATGACACTACTGCTGGGCATTGGGTGAGCAATTCTGCTTCGTTCCTTGAATTCTACTGTTTCTTTGAGCAGTGGAAAGAGGTTTTTGTGTAGGTGAGGAGCTGCCCTGGACTGCCTCTCTCCTCTCTCCTCTCTCCTCTCTCTCTCTCTCTCTCTCTCTCTCTCTCTCTCTCTCTCTCTCTCGCTCTCTTTCGGTTGTGCCAAGGCTCACCAGAGGCTGTCCCTGCCATAACACATTTGTCACATTTGGAAAAGGTGCCTCCATCCCTAACTCCCTTCCCTTCATCGTGTGTTCTGTTTCCCTAGTAGACTGGAAATTCTCTAAGGGCAGAATATCTCCCTTTGTCTTGTTTTTTCTCCAGCATCCATCACAGCGCCTGGCATGGCCTAAATGGGTTGATTTATTGAGAGAGATCTTCGAAATCAGTAGTTAATGTCCTCATTTTACCAAGAAGGAAAGTGGAAGCCAGAGAAGGGAAGTGATTTGTCTAAGGTCACTCAAATAGTAAGACAGACCTGGATCCAAACACAGCATTCATCCCTCTGCACTGAAATCACAGCTTTTGTTATTCAATATTTGGAGATGTTTTCTATAGACAAGGAAGTAGGCTTTTTTTTTTTGCATTGCACCAGAAACAAAACTATCAGGAATGAGAGACAGAGGTTTTGGCTCAACACCAGAAGGAATGTTCCAAAACTGGAGCTGTCCAACAGATGGCATGAGAACTTACCATCACTGGAAGTGATAGACCTGAGGAAGTTAGAGAGCTGGCAGAGACCTTGGGCACCATCTAGTCCTGCCTTTTAATCTTGTAATTGAAGAATCTAAAGGCTGGAAAGTTGATGTCACTAAGTAGGTCATCCATCAAAATGGTGGCAGAACTTACATTAGAACCCAAGTCCCCTAGCTCCTAAACAAACAGGTGCAGGTTGGACTCTCTCTCTATTATACCATGCTAGGCATTAGCCAGCTAGTGCCATGGTGGAGAGAATACTGGATCTGGTATCAAGAAGACTTAAGTTCAAATCCAACCTCAGACACTAACTAGATGTATGTCCTTGAGCAAGTCACTTGACCTCCTGTTTGCCTCAGTTTCCTCATTTGTAATACAGGGATAATGATAGCACCTACCTCCCAAGGTGGCTGTGAGGATTAAATGAGATATTTGTAAACCATTTACATAGTGTCTAGCACATAGTAGGTGCTTAATAAATGGTTGTTCTCTTCTTTCCTTCCATGCTTTCTTTGAAACATTTAAGCAGCTACATGACCAACAGACAAGGATACTGTAGACTTTAGATCTATGATCTTATGTATTTATTTTTGTATTATATGGTAGAAGTAGTCTGGCATAATAGAACCGGGAAGACCTGAGTTCAAATTCTGCCTTAGATACTTACTAGCTGTATGACTTTGGGCAAGTCACTTAACCTCTCTCAGACTCAGTTTCTTTATCAACATAGTGGAGATAAAAGTAGCAGAATCTATTATCGTTCAGCCTAGATTTAAAAAAAAGCAGGATTAGCAATCATGGTCTCAGACAAAGCAAAACCAAAAATAGACCTAATTAAAAGAGACATGCAGGGAAACTAAATTTTGCTGAAAGATACCATAGATAATAAAATAATATCAGTATTAAACACACAGTGCGTTGTATCCAAATTCTTACAGGAAAAGCTAAATGACAGGAGGAAATAGATAGTAAAACTATACTAATGGGGGACCTCAACATTCCCCTCTCAGAACTAGACCAATGTAACCATAAAATAAACAAAAAAGGAGTTTAGGAGATGAAAAGAAATTTAGAAAAGTTAGATATGATAGATCTCTAGAGAAAATTGAATGGGAATGGAAAGGAGTATGCCTTATTTTTCGGCTGTACATAATATCTTCACAAAAATTAACCATGCATTAGGGCATAAAAACCTCACAAACAAATGCAGAAAGCCAAAATTATTAAGTGCATCATTTTTTCATATCATAATGCAATAAAAAATAACATTCAATAAAGGGTCATGGAAATACAGATTAAAAAAAATACTTGGAAACTAAATAATCTAATCCTAAAGAATGAGTGAGTCAAACAACAATCCATAGAAACAATCAATAATTTCATTAAAAAGAATGACAAGAATGAGACAACACACCAAAAGTTATGGAATGCAGCCAAAGCACTATGTAGCAGGAAACAGAGAGGAAAAAACAGATCAACGAATTGGGCATGCAATTAAAAAAAGAAAAAGAACAAATTACAAATTCCTAGTTAAACACCAAATGGGAAATCATGAAAATCAAAGGAGAGATTAATAAAATTAAAAGTAAGAAGACCATTGAGCTAACAAATAAAATGAGGAGTCAGTTTAGCGGAAAAAAACCAATAAAATGGATAAACCACTGGTTAATTTGATTTTTAAAAATTAAATAAGAAAACTAAATTATCAAACATATCAAAAATGAAAAGGATAAATGCACCACCAATGAAGATGAAGTTAAAACAATTATTAGGAACTACTTTAATGAATTATATGCCAATAAATCTGATAATTTAAGTGAAATGGATAAATATTTACAAAAATACAAATTGTCTGGATTAATAGAAGAGGGAATAGAATATTTAAATAATTCTACCTTAGAAAAAGAAATTGAACAAGCCATAAATGAGCTCCCTAAGGAAAAATCCCTCGGAATAGATGGATTCATAAATTAATTTTGCCAAGCATCTAAAGAACATTAATTCCAATACTATGTGAACTAATAGGCAAAGAAAGAGTCTTACCAAATCCCTTTTTTGACACAAGTATGGTGTTGATACATAAACCGGGAAAAGCAAAAACAGAGAAAAAAACTATAGCTCAATTTCCCTAATTAATAATGATGCCAAAATTTTAAATAAAGTGCTATCAAGAAGATTACAGCAATATATCAGAAAGATCATGCTTCATGACCAGGTGGGATTTACACCAGGAATGCAGAGCTGATTCGATTCAGTATAATTGACTGTATCAGTAACAAAAACCAGCAGAAATCATATGGAGCATACTTTTTTACTTGGGGGGGGGGGTGGTCTGCATTTTATTTGGCAACATGGCTTATATGGAAATATTTTGCACGACTTCGAATATATGTCATTCAGTTGTTTCAGTCATGTCCAAAACTTCATGATCCCATTTGGGGGTTTCTTGGCAAAGATTCTAGAGTGGTTTGCCATTTCCTTCTCCAGCTCATCTTACAAACAAAGGAACTGAGGCAAACAGGGTGAAGTGACTTGTCCAGGGTCACAAAGATAATAAATATCTGAAGCCAGATTATCAATTTTTTTTTTGTAAAAGGGTTCTGAATTCTCTCCCTTCCTTCCTCCCCTAACCCTACTTGAGAAGGAAAGAAATTTGAATGTGTATAATTTATATCAAATTGCTTGCCTTCTCAAGGAAGGGTAAGAGAGAGAGAGAGAGAGAGAGAGAGAGAGAGAGAGAGAATTCAGAACTCAAAACTTGTTTGATGAATATTAAAAATAAATATATGATAAATATTTAAAAATAAAGAAATATTTGTTGCTCTGCTTTTTGAGACAGATGGGGCAGGGGGGAGGGAAAGGGAGAGAGAGAGAGTTCTCTAACAGATAGCTGGGTAATTGAAAGGATTAACCACGCTCACAAAATTATGGATGCTTAGAGCACTGAATTATGTCATTCTCCTGAATACAGAGAACTTCAATTACCAGTACTTAGGACAATGTCTAGCACATAATAGGTAACCCATAAATGGTTGCTGATTGATTGGTGTTGTTTAGATAAATTATTGTCTCCTCCCCCATCAGCCATGATGGCCAGCAGCAGAGCTACTTGCCCAGGAGACATTCCATCTAGCAGCTGGAAAGTCAGCTCAAGAGAGTTCTTGGCATAGGTGAGTAGGCATATAGATATGGAGAGACAGTTTTTTGAGGTCAGAAGCAGCTTCAAGGAATGTGAACCCGAAGCAAAAAAGAGAATTGGTCATGAGCTCAAGAAAGTTAGCATTGGTTATGAAGAATTGAGCTTTGTGAGGACTTCACTAGGATAAAAAAGACATTAAAGCCAAGACCCAGAGAGTCAGTAACCTAGGTCATGTATGTTTCCTGTGCGTGTACCTCAATCCCATTTGACACTGTTTTGCCAACTCTTTCTTTGAACATTGTATGTTTTTGTGGGAGAGTATTTCCCAGGTTTATAGAGAGAATGTTTTACAGCTATTATTCCTACTCTCCTGTCTTATTAAATGCCTTTGCCAAGAGCTAATTTTATCTGCTGGATTGCTAAGAGGAAGTTCACCAGTGGGGGCTCATGTATAGAATTGCTTTTAGTATAACTCTACAGAGTGACCTAGAACCTTTGTCATTAGTCACCTGCCTGAGGCCTCAAACTGTGCATGTGTAGCCCCATGGTGGGGGGAGTGGGGGGGTGGAGTTGATACCCCTTGCTCTATTTACCTCGCAGAATTGTCAAGAAGGAAGTGATTAGCTGCTATCATCTTTCACTGTCTCTTCTCTCCTGGCTTCTTCCCCATTGCCTATAAACCTGCTCCACTCTCCCTTTCTATAATAAAATGACAAAGCTAACTTTCCTTTCTGTCCTACTACCTACTTTAAACTACTCTCCTATCTCTCTGCAAAAATTCACTGTCGCTGTGAAATATCAGCGAAGGTGCTCATCCTCTCATTGTCTCTTTTGACCAGCCACTCAGCTTCCAGTCTCTCTGTAATCTGGCTTACATCTAAAAACCTGGTCTTCTCTTCTTTGGCTAAAGGTAACACTGTCCTCCCAGGCACCAAAGGTTTCCAATTCAGCCACCTTTAACCCTTCTCTTGCTCTCATCCTCAACATCCAATCAGTTGCTAAGACCTGTCAATTCTACCTCCAGCACAACTGCACCCTTCCCCCACTCATGTGGCTGCCATCTTAGTTTGAGCCCCATCATCTCTCATCTGGATTACTGTAATTGCGTCTGACTTCGGCCCCAGTCTCTTCCTTCTCCCTCTTCCTTTCACAGAAGTGAGAAAATAATCTTCCAAATGCATCGGACTAACCATCAATACACACCCATTTCCTAGGGAGGAATAAAACAAGCTCATTGGCCTGGTTTCCAAGGCCCTTCTTTAACTCTACTCCAACCATCTTCCAGGCATATTTCACACTTCTCTGCTATGTCCCTCAACATTCCAGACAAATTGCACCACCACTCGTTCTCTGACTTTATCCCCTCCCTGTGCCCCCTCTATGTGTGTGTGTTCAGACTCTCCCCTGCCTATGATTGTGGTTCTTCCACACCCTTGTTTTGTGAGACCTTCTTCAAAGCCAAGTTCAAATGTCACCACCCACAAGAAGCCTTCTCAGATTTAAAATGTTGCTTCCCTTTTTGAGCCTTTCATAGCACTCTGAGATTTCTGCGGCACCTTGTCCTAGGACTTCCCTCATGGCCCATGGCCTACCCTGCAGCCTGCTTACCATAGAACAGTCTTCTACAAAGCCCCACTCTCTTCTCTTATTGGTGAATTTCTCCCAGGGCCTCCATCTTGTTGCAGGGCCCGGGCTGACCTGCCTTCCTTCTCCTCCTGGCCCACGAAACCATGCCCACACCATGCTTGGATTTGTATCATCCCCAATGCTTGGCATAGTACCTAGCATCTCGTAAGAGCTTAATAAATGCTTATTTCCTTCCTTCCTTCCTTCCTTCCTTCCTTCCTTCCTTCCTTCCTTCCTTCCTTCCTTCCTTCATCTCTCCTTTCCTTCTTCCCTCCTTCCCTTCCTTCTTTCTCTCCTTCCTCCTTTCCCTCCCTTCCTCCCTCACTCCTTCCTTCCTTCCTTCCTTCCTTCCTTCCGTCCTTCCTTCTTTCCTCCCTTCCTCCCTTCCTCCCTTCCCCTCTCATAGGGTTATTGTAAGGATCAAATAAGACAATACATGTAAAGTGCTTTGAAAACATCAAAACATTACATGTGAGTTATCATTATGTTGTTATAGAAAAATCATTCATCTCATCTTGTTGTAACAAGGCCAGATGGCAGTAAGCCTGAGGCAGGTTCCTATCCTGCCATTATTCTTTTATATAGAGTGTACCAGAGGCAGCATGACATAAAAGATGACCTCCCAATCAGGAAGCACCACCTGGACAAATGACTTCACCTCTTAGGGTTAAAGGCAGCCCTCCGAGCCTCTGAATTCCCGACATTGCTGGAGAGAGCATCCTCCCTCCCCCCACCCCCACCCTCACCCCAGGGTTCACCGTACCAATGAAATCACAGCTCCAGGCCCACCTCTATTTAGCATTCAGTGGACTATTGCAGAGGAAGATGGAATACCGGCTTTGTTTCACTGAGTGTGTTAGCATTCTGACTCTGTGCGTTCCTGAATGCGTCCTTGGCTCAGCTCCTGCAGCAGATAATAAGATGTGGGGGGCAGGGATTGATCTTGATCCTGATCCCACACGATTTTCCTTCCTGCTGCTGGTCTCTCTTTTCATTGCACCCGTCTTGGAGATCATGAGGCTTTGTGGTGGCAGCATCATCAATAGCGTCGTTCTCAGGTTGTGTCGGATCGTGTTGTGCCTGGGCAGTCACGGGCGACAGTCTGGGTGCTAATGAACCACCTCCTAGATATTTGATTGGATAAGTTCTCCCAAGACTACTTGACGTTTGTATTGGTAGAGCAGGGATTTGTCTTCTGTCAGTCTATGGGAGCTAGCCACCTTCTGGTGCATCATTCTCATGATCGGATCATGCCTTACTAGTTTTTGGAGGCGAGACAGGCTTGCAGCCTACGGCGAAGCATAATCTGCAATGATCTCCATTAGAGCCCCTTGAGGACAATGTTATGTAACATCTGGTGCCAGTAAACTTGTTCCCCATTGCCTCTGCAAACCCCTCGGTGTCCACAAAAAAGTCCATGCCACAACTATCTGTTTAAGAATCCTTTGTCAGCCTCTTGTTGGCCGAGTTTGTTCTGATATTGTCTATAGAGGGCTCTGCCCTGTTCCATCTTTACCATTTCATCTGGGGTCCATCAAGAAGTAAAATCTTTCAATTACATTTAAAAAAACCTATGATCAGTCTTCTTTACTGCTTGTCTGCCTAGTTCAAAAGGACTAGCACAAGGGCAGCTAGGTGGCGTAGTAGATAGAGCACCAACCCTGGAGTCAGGAGATCCTGAGTTTGAATTCGACCTTACTCATAGTGTGACCCTGGGCAAGTCACTTAACCCCAATTCCTCAAGGAAAAAAAAAAGCAAAAAACTAGCACAGTGTCTTTGCACACAGCAGGAACTTTGTAAACATTTGTTTGTTTTTTTTTTAACTACATAATTGTGAATGCCTGGATATGTCTGAGCTTCATTTTAGGCATAGGGCGTGGGGCCATGGGGGGGGGGAAGAAAAAAGGTAAAACACACACAGCAGTGAACAAAAGAAAACCTACAAGGTAGGAAAAAAAAGCCTGACAGCTTCGAATATAATGTGCACTATTTAATGTACAGGTTTTCTTGAACTGGAAATTTATTGCTTTAAATTGAGTACCATTTATGTTCTGCTGTGTACATGTCCATTTTTTTCTTCTCTTATTTTATATTAAAGTTTTAAATAAAAAGTACCCAAAAATCTCTGAGTTGGACGGGTCCTCAGAGGCCACCTAATGCAATCCACAGCCAGCCAAGAATCTCCTCTGCAGTCTCCTTGAGTGTTCCTCTCATCTTTGCTTGAAGACCTCCATTGAGGGGAGGTTTGTTTCTTCAGGTGACAGCTTTCATCGGTAGGAAGGCCATTCCTTACATCTGCCTCTAAGCTTGTAATTCTGCCCTCTGCTGCAGAGCAGAACAAATTGAATCTTTTTTCCACGTGAGAGTCATTTAAATACCTGAAGACTGCCATCACATTTGCCCTAGGCCTTCTCTTCTCCAGGCTTAATACTCCTAGTTTCTTCAGCCAGCTCTCATCCAGCGTGGTCCTAAGACATCTCATTACCCCGGTTACCTTCTTCTGAATACTCACAGGCAGATCAATAACCTTTCTCTAATGTGGTGCCCAGAATGGAACAAAACACTCTGGATGCGGTCTAGCCAGAGGAGAGGGCAGGGGGACCATCAGCTCCCTGACTCTAGGCACTGCTTTACTCTTAAGGTAATCTAAGGCAACATAAATAATGATAGCTATGTTTATATGGCACCTACTATGTGCCAGGCACTGTACTGAGCCCTTGATAATTATTATCTCCAGTAATAGTCTCTCAAACATTTGATTAATTTCATTCGATCTCAGCTGGACCCAGGACAGTTGGACTATGGGACCCCTAAGGTCCAGTCCTTTCAGCTCTATTATCTATGAATGTAGTATCCTAGGGACTTGTCCAAGTCCCAATATAGATTGCAACCCTACCACCACCCCTACAAGTCTTCTAGACATGATAAGCACAACACTACAGCCTGAAGGGTCCTTCTCATCCTTTCTCGTCTTCCCTACATCATGACTTATGATGGATGAGAAGAGCAGCAGTAGTGGCGATGGCTCCATAGGTCCCAGGACACCAGCAGCTGTCAACTCTAGGCAAGAGGGCCCCAGGCCTTCTCCTGCTCCTTTATTCCTCCATTGCTTCCCAGGAACAAACACTAGCTATTGTTCCTAGTCCCACTGTGTAAGTCACAGGCTTCCCCTTTGGACCTCCCATGGGCCTGTACCAAGGATTCAGCACATATCTAATGCCTTTATGGGAATACGGAGCATTAAGGACATCTGCATGCATGTCATTTCTCCCTCTGAGAATGGAAGTTCCATGAGGGCAGGATCCCCTTTTGCCTTTTTTTGTAATCCCAGCACTTAGCACAAGCCCAGGCCCTTGGTAAACACAAACATGCCTATTGGCCAAGTGGCTGCCTTGTCTGCCAGATCCTCAGCCTGGCACTGAAAGCTCTCTACCACGTGACTCCTTCACCCATTTCTAGTTTTCTCTCCTTTGACACCCATTCATGTACTCTCTCTTCCAGTCTTGTTGG
Organism: Trichosurus vulpecula; assembly: GCF_011100635.1. Lineage (NCBI taxonomy): Eukaryota > Metazoa > Chordata > Mammalia > Diprotodontia > Phalangeridae > Trichosurus > Trichosurus vulpecula. The sequence goes on along the minus strand of NC_050576.1, from coordinate 3,382,296 downwards.
ACTACTAGCCCTGGCCAGTACCTAATACCAAGCCTGGAGGTCCCTTCCAAGCACCACTGGAGGGCTGCCTCCTGTCCAGGGCCATCCCTGACTTTGTCCCCCTGGAAGTTATATTAGAGGACTCTGCATATACCTTTTATTGCTCATGCTTTTGCATGTGTCCCCTAGTGGAATGTAAGCTTTTGGAAGGCAAGAATTTTTTTTTAATTTTATTTTTAATCTATGGAATAAAACAAGCTTTCCACAACATAGCACAATCAAAAAGATAATTGTATGTGAAACTGCAAATTTACTATGCACAATTTGCTATTCCTTTCAAATTGACAACAATACTATCAGGCAAATTTCTTTTTTTCCTCCCCCCACCCTAGAGATGGTTACCATTAGACACAAATAGATCTATATATGTAAAATTATTCTATGCATACTTCTGCTTACCAATTCTTTCTTTGGATGCAGATAGCATCACCCTTTATATGTTCGTAATAGTTAATCTGGGCATTTGTAATAGACAGAAAGACTCATTCAGTCAAAGTTGTTCTGAAAACACTAATGCTGTTACTGTATACAACGTGCTTTGAGTTCTGCTTGTTAAGTTCTTCCTTATTTCATGCAAGTCTGTCCGTGTCTGTCTAAAATCATAGAGCTCATCATTTCTCAGAGCAAGAACTATTTTTAAATTTTCTGTTCCCAGCCTCTTCCCCCATACATTTGTGCTAAGTGAATGTTTGTTCAATTGAGTTGTGTTGTATCTCTGTCTTCCAATGCCAGCTCCTGGAGGGCAGGGATTACTTTGGCCTCTCTTTGTATCCCCAAGCACTTAACCCAATGCCTGGGACTTGGTAAGTATTTAGTAAATGCTCATTGACTTGGCTATCTGAGAATAAAAGTTCCCCCAGAACATACGGTCATCACAAAGTTCATAGCCCAACACAGCTTGCTCAACAAGTAGCAATTCCTATCCCCCCCCCAACTTCACCATTTCTTTGGAAGTGACCCTGGGATCTGGAAGGCTATTTCAGCAGAGCACAAGTTCTGAGCTTTCCTGCCAAAGTGCAAAGGGGCAATCGACCAAAAACACAGAGAAAGTGCTTAATAAATGCTTTATTTGTTCATCCATCCATCCATTTATTCTAGCACCTATTATAGGCCAGGAAGTGTGCTGGGTATACCAAGACAGAAATGAAATAGTGTCTGATAGCAAGAAGGACACATAGAGAGACAGAGATAGATGGATAGACAGACAAGACAGAGAGATGGAAAAACAGACATAGTAGATAAGTGATTGGTAGACAGATGAATATATATGTGTGTATATATATATATATACACATATACACAGAGAGAGAGAGAGAAAGAGAGAGAGAGAGAGAGAGACAGAGAGAGACAGAGACAGAGAGAGAGAGAGAGAGAGAGAGAGAGAGAGAGAGAGAGAGAGAGAGAGAGAGAGAGAGAGAGAGACAGAGAGAGAGAGACAGAGACAGAGAAACAGAGAGAGAGAGAGAGAGAGAAAGAGAAAGAGAGAGAGAGACAGAGACAGAGACAGAGAAACAGAGAGAGAGAGAGAGAGAGAGAGAGAGAGAGAGAGAGAGAGAGAGAGAGAGACGTGTAAACCTTGCCTTAGCCATTTCTAGGTGCCAGGGCCGGGGCTGAGTGGCTGAGCTAGGGACACAAAGCTAAGCCCATGTCTAGTGACAGATCATTGGTTCAGGAAGGTTCACACTTGATAAGTCTGGAAAGGATCCCCACAAGATGATGAGGTTTTGGCCACTGTCACTCTCCAAAACTACCTCCTACATAACACCTAGAGCACAATCATAATCTACCCTAGTGACAATGTCCTGCATGCTGACAAAATCACAACCCCTTGAAGTTTTGAAACAAGAAGAAAAACGTCCTCATTTCTTCCAAATAGGTGTAAACTCACAGACCTTCTAGGTGTGGAAGTATTTATTATTTAGCTCTTCCAGGCCATAGGCAACTCTTACGTCTTTTTTTTTTCAGGTTCTAATTGTATTTTCTTTTTTTTCTTTTTTTTTTTAATTTATTTAATATATTTAGTTTTCAGCATTGATTTTCACAGAAGTTTGAATTACAAATTTATTCCCCATTTCTACCTTCCCCCCACTCCAGGATGGCATATATTCTGGTTGCCCCGTTCCCCAGTCAGCCCTCCCATCTGTCACCCCACTCCCCTCCCATCCCCCTTTCCCTTCTTCTCTTGTAGGGCAAGATAAATTTCTATGCCCCATTGCCTCTGTATCTTATTTTCCAGTTGCATGAAAAAACTTTTTTTCATTGTTGCTGTTTTTGAACGTCTGTTTTTAAAACTTTGAGTTCCAAATTCTCTCCCTTCTTCCCTCCCCACCCACCCTCCCTAAGAAAGCAAGCAATTCAGCATAGGCCACATGCGTATCATTATGTAAAACCCTTCCACAATACTCATGTTGTGAAAGACTAGCTACGTTTTGCTCCTTCCCAACCCATCCCCCTTTATTGAATTTACTCCCTTGACCCTGTCCCTTTTCAAGTGTTTGTTTTTGATTACCTCCTCCCCCCATCTGCCCTCCCTTCTATCATCCCCCCCTTTTTTTATCTTCTTCCTCCTTCTTTCCTGTGGGGTAAGATACCCAATTGAGTGTGTATGGTATTCCCTCCTCAGGTCAAATCCAATGAGAGCAAGATTTACTCATTCCCCCTCACCTGCCCCTTCTTCCCTTCTTACAGAACCATTTTTTGCCACTTTTACGCGAGATAATTTACCCCATTCTATCTCTCCCTTTCTCCCTCTCTCAATATATTCCTCTCTTATCCCTTAAATTGATTTTATTTTTTTAGATATCATCCCTTCATATTCAACTCACCCTGTGCCCTTTGTGTGTGTGTGTGTGTGTGTGTGTATATGTATATACCTACATATATACATACATAGACCCACACATATGTATATATGTATACACATATATATGCATATTCCTTTCACCTACTATGATATTGAGGTCTCGTGAATCATACACATCATCTTTCCATGTAGGAATGTAAAAAAAAACAGTTGAACTTTAGTAAGTCCCTTATGATTTCTCTTTCTTGTTTACCTTTTCATGCTTCTCTTGATTCTTGTGTTTGAAAGTCACATTTTCTATTCAGCTCTGGTCTTTTCACTGAGAAAGCTTGAAAGTCCTCTATTTTATTGAAAATCCATATTTTGCCTTGGAGCATGATACTCAGTTTTGCTGGGTAGGTGATTCTTGGTTTTAATACTAGCTCCATTGACCTCTGGAATATGGTATTCCAAGCCTTTCAGTCCCATAATGTGGAAGCTGCCAGATCCTGTGTTATCCTGATTATTTTTCCACAATATTCAAATTGTTTCTTTCTGGCTGCTTGCAGTATTTTCTCCTTGACCTGGGAGCTCTGGAATTTGGTGACAATGTTCCTAAGAGTTTTCTTTTTAGGATCCATTTGAGGAGGCAATCTGTGGATTCTTTCAATTTCTATTTTACCCTCTGGCTCTAGAATATTAGGGCAATTCTCCTCGATAATTTCTTGAAAGATGATATCTAGGCTCTTTTTTTGATCATGGCTTTCAGGTAGTCCAATAATTTTTAGATTATCTCCCCTGGATCTGTTTTCTAGGTCAGTGGTTTTTCCAATGAGATATTTGACATTGTCTTCCATTTTTTCATTCCTTTGGTTCTGTTTTATAATATCTTGATTTCTCATCAAGTCACTAGCTTCCACTTGCTCCAATCTAATTTTTGAGGTAGTATTTTCTTCAGAGGTCTTTTGGACCTCCTTTTCCATTTGGCTAATTCTGCCTTTCAAGGCATTCTTCTCCTCATTGGCTTTTTGGAGCTCTTTTGCCATTTGAGTTAGTCTATTTTTTAAAGTGTTGTTTTCTTCAATATTTTTTTCAGTATTTTTTGGGTCTCCTTTAGCAAGTCATTGACTTGTTTTTCATGGTTTTTTTTGCATCATTCTCATTTCTCATCCTAATTTTTCTTCTACTTCTCTAACTTCCTTTTCCAACTCCTTTTTGAGCTCTTCCATGGCCTGAGACCAGTTCATGTTTTTCTTGGAGGCTTTTGCTGTAGGCTCTTGGACTTTGTTGATTTCTTCAGGACATATGTTTTGGTCTTCTTTGTCACCAAAGAAGGATTCCAAAGTCTGAGACTGAATCTGGGTGTGTTTTCGCTGCCAGGCCATGTTCCCAGCCAACTAACCTGACCCTTGAGTTTGTCATCGGGGTATGACTGCTTGTAGAGCAAAGAGTACTTGGTTCCAAGCTTGAGGGGATGTGCTATTGATTTCAGAGCTGTTTCTATACAGCCAGCTCTGCCACCCCAGCACTCCTCCTTCCTCAAGAACCCCCAACCCGGACCTGATGCAAATCTTCAGCAGGCTCTGCACTCCTGCTCTGATCCGCCACTTAATTCCTCCCACCAAGTGGGCCTGGGGCCGGAAGTAACTGTAGCTGTAGTTCTGTAGCTGCACCTCCCCCAATGCCCCTGGGGCAGTGGCCGAATGTCGAACTCTATCCCCCGCAGCTTTTCCCACTAACTTTCTCTGTTGTCTTTGGTGTTTGTGGGTTGAGGAGTCCGGTAACTGCCACAGCTCACTGATTCAGGGTGCTAGGGCCTGTCCTGCTGGGCTCCTGGTCTGGTTGGTCCTGCTGCCTCCCACGCTGAGCTCTGCTCCCCTCCACTCCATGCGCGATAGACCTCATCCAGTGACCATTCAGGCTGTCCTGGGCTGGATTTCTGCTTCCCTCTGCTATTTTGTGGGTTCTGCCCAACTCTTATGTCTTAATGGGACACCCATAGCAGCCCCAGGCACACCCAAATGTAACTAATTGGGCAGGGGCAGTGTTCCAGCTGGGACCTGGTGTCTTCAAGTGGGGCTTATGTCCTAACATGATTATAGTCCTAAGGCTCAAAGAGTTTTCTTTTTCCAGCCTGGAGATGCTAGAGACTCCATATTCAAGACTATTATAAATATTTTCCCCACATGCTATTTTCAATTACTAACTTATTCATAGAAATTCTAGGTCTCTTAAATATCCTCCACACACACTTACCTTTTCTTATAACATGTATTTACTATATTTAAATGATGCCTTTTCTCAGAAATGTTTTATTTTAAAGATGTATTTTTACTGTATATTCCAAGGAATAATTATAACCAGGAACGGAGCTGTTAACTAGCAGTTTTGGCACCGGAGCAAGGAGCATGAAAACACTCCTGGGGCAAACTACACAAAAATGCACCCAGACAAGCAGCATAAATCAGACCCTCAAATCAACTATGTAACTCATGATACGAAAATAAAGAGAAAATAAAATCATTAAAACAAGTTCAGTTGAGCTGGAGATACCATTATTTATAATAAACACTTTTAACTGCTGAAAAAGTCCATGTTCAAATTTTTGATACTTTTTAAATTTCAGTGCTCTGACCCATAGCCCAGCCAACCTACCCTAGTTACACCTCTGACTAGAAACTTGATTTTTCAAGTCGCTGAAAATGCCAGTAAAGGAGTGGCAGACACTTAGGTGATTTTCTAATTCATATCATTAGTAAAATGTCACAGAAACCCTATTCCTACTTGTCCAATTAACTAAATATATTTAAAGAATAATACCTAGATATTTGGAGGACAAAAGAAAACGAGCCTTAAGGGAATACATTCCCTCATTTGCCCTTCCTTCAGTGAAGCTGTTTCTGGGAGTCCCGTTGACCCTAGGCGTGGGTTGAGCTCTCCGTTTGCTGCCTTCGTTCTATTTCCAGGGTTTTTCTTGATAATAATTTTATTCCCTCCTCTGCCTTCCTTTGGCAGCGGCTGAATTGGCAGCGAGCCCAAAACACAGTAAATGACAAATCACTACCAGATGAAGCTGCAAGTTTTACACAGAGCGTTTCCTCCAGCCGCGGAGCGCTCAGAGGCCCCGATGAAATGACTCCACCGATCCAGAATTCTAGGGAAACTCTCTCCCTCTTGCTCTCTCTCTCTCTCTCTCTCTCATTCCTTAGGTTGTAGAACATGGTGAATCACAAGGGAAAATCTCATTCATTTTCCACACAGGAATTAGGAACTGAGGTTAAAAATATATTTCAGAAGGAGAGAGAAAATGGGAGGAATGACTGGAAATAAAACTGTTCAATCCAGGATATTGTAAAGAAGCGGTGTGTGTGTGTGTGTGTGTGTGTGTGTGTGTGTGTGTGTGTGTGTGTGTGTGTGTGTTGTGTTTCCAGCTTTGGCAAAGCTGTCTTTCCACTTTGTTTCATCAGTCCTCTGGGGGACATCTGAGACTGTGCACATAATTTTGTAAAAATCAGATCCGATGAATTTGAGAGAAGCTAGATATAAAGAGCTAAGTCGTATCAAGCCCTATGGCTGCATAGGAAATTAAAAAACAAAAAAAGAGTTAAACAAGGAAACGCCTTCTGCGATCATTCTCAGGAAATTTGTAAAGTACGGCATGTCACGGCCTCTCTTAGGAGTAGAAGAATGCTTTGCCTCTCTGCCTGTCCCCCCCTCCCCGCCTCCCGGGGGTGGGGGTGGAAGTAGGGGGAGGTTGAATCTCAGCTAAAAAGGCTTGCCCTCCTCAGGTTCATTATCATATGTCCCTCATGCTACATAACTTATTTTGTCAAATAGTTGCAAAACCACTCCTTAAATAGATGTGGAAGGATTTTATAGGAATGTTTATGATACTGAATGGTTCTGTATACAAGTTGAAAATGCCCAGGGTCAATCAAATTTTAAAGCCAACCTCACATAATGAACATCTGTAAGAAGCCCTGTAAAAGGCAGGGGGAAGGGTTGTTATAAATCGATTTGCGGGTGTTTAAAAATAAAACATTTGCCTTTCTCTTTCCAAGTCCATTTTGTCCACGTGGGGCTTCCCCAGGGTCAGCCCTTGACAACATGGCAAAGTGAGATGGATTTCTCTTTGGCCTCACCCCATCCTCCCCTCACCAAAGGATCTGGGTTAGTTGACCTGGGACTCTCACCCTACTCTGCTGCTCCCCAGTGCACTGCTCTCTCCCTCACTCCTCCCTCACCCAGCTCCCCCGGCTTGAATGAGCCCCAGATTTGGAGGCAGAGAACGTGAGATCAAATCACAGCAATCTCGCTTGCTCCCTGTTTGACCAGGGGGTGCCGGAGCCAGATCAAATTGGCCTCAAGCACTGGTTATTTAGATCCCTGAAATCAGCAAATGGGATAAATCAGGATTTGTTTGATGTTGTGTTGATTGTTTAGACTTAAGAAGGTGTTGGAGCAACTTAATAATGCAGATTAAACTGAACTGTGTGCCATGGGTACATTTTATTTTTGGATGGTGCAAGGTCTCCAGACCTTGGCCAGCCCTCCCTCACTCAAATCAAAGTCAACTGCAAGTCATGTCGTCATTTCCCTGATGTCATGGTCCTCTTTGAAAACGAAGGACAAACACAACAATAACCTTATTTTTGGAAAGCTGGTTCTTAAACATTTACCAGCATATCCTTGCCCTTAACCTCTCTGCCCCATCTTCTTCATCTGCAAAAGAAAGGAGTTGGGCTAGATGGTCTGTGCCTCTAAACCTATGGTCCTTTCAGAGCCCAACTAACTACTTAACTAGTTTGATAAATGGATCCCTTCTAATGTGATAATAGGAGACATTGAGACACTTGGATAACACATGTGCCTTTTACTGCCCCCAATTTTTGGTCATTATCACGCGTTAATGACTCTCTAGGTGGGAATCCCAATCTAGGCAGACCAAGGAGTGAGAGAAGGGCATTCAGGTGGTCAAGGGAGATGAACAGGCAGTTTTCACAAGGAGAAATTCAAGCAATCTATAGCTATATGAAAAATGTTCCCAATCACTACTAGTCAGTGAACTATAAATTAAGGTTCTACATAATACACATCAGACTGGCAAAACTGAACAGAAAAAGAGGAAATCAACAAATGTTGGAGGGGGCTGTGAGAGAAGATGCTCCTGGAGGGTCTGCTGGGGGAGCTGGGAATTGGTCCAGGCTTTCTGGAAGGCAGTTTGGAACTCTGTCCCAAAGTTACTAAGCTGGGCTAGATTTTGACCCGGCAGCTTCACTTGTAGGTCTATACCCCCAAAGAGATGAAGAAGAAGAAGAAGAAGAAGAAGAAGAAGAAGAAGAAGAAGAAACATTCCCATTCTATATAGCAGCTCTTTTTGAAGTGACAAAGAGCTGAAAACCAAGAGGGTGCCCAAGCGGTGGAGTTCTATGATTGTGATAGAATGCCATTGTGCTGTAACAAAGGAGAAAGACTTGAATTCAAAGAAAACTGAGAGGACTTAGTTGAAATGATGCAGAATGAAGTGAGTAGAACCAGGAGAACAGTCAGCATTGTAAAATTGACCAATTCTGAAAGACTCCAGAACTTGGATCAATGAAACAAGCTTCCACGATACCTGAAGACCAAGTCCGCTTCTCTCCCTGATACATGACGAGAGAGGAAGATGCAGAAGGAGTTGCGGGTTTCTGGGCATTTGTTTTCCTTGAATGTGCAAGCTTGTTACAAGGATTTTGCTTCTCTCCCCTCACGCAATAGATGGGAGGGAGGAAACAAATGCTTCACAACTGAAAAAGTGAAATTTAATTTAAAAGAAATCCATGCAGGCCTTTTTGAGCTCTTAAAGTCATCATCCGGCTGAGTCTTCAGGCCAGCCCCCCCTCCCAAGGTGTTAGAGGAGTATAGCCTTTTGGAATTTCATTGAGGGACTTGTAAATCTCACCATCCGGGTCTGCTAAGCAAGAAGGCTAGGGAAACATCCTGGATTTCATCGTCCTGTTTTGGCTGGCATGAAAGAAAACGAATGAACCCGGGAAAGTGGTGGTTGTTTTTTTTTTCTTTTCGGCAGGAAGAAAAGTTTTCTTTAACGAGAGGACATTCTGAGGTTGCATCCAATGCCCCTCTATCAAAATTTAGAATTCCCAAAGTGGACATCAGTGACTGGGAGGTTCTTTGGGGGAGGAAATGTTTCTTAACGGTTACAACTTCCCATGAAATTCCCAGCTTCTTGGGGTCACCATTTCTTTCTGTGGTGGATTTCAGTTTTGAACAAGGGGAGGCTGATGTCAGGCTTCCCCATGCCTCCTATATGCAGGACTGACTAACCTGCAGTTGGACATCTGTTTAGTGCCAGTCAGGTCCAGAGGAGGTGGCAATAATTCTGGAGTCAGTAGGACTAGGTTCAGATCCCAGTTAGGCCACCTGCATGGGTTTGTTTCCTCAACTGCAAACAAAGGTGAGGGGCTACAGGGACCCCCGAGGGCTCACCTATTTCCACGGGTCCCTCAACTTGGGTAGGGGAAAAAGACCCCCTTCCTGTTACCTGCCTCTATCTGCAATGCTTTATTGACTGAACACATGTTTCTGAGAAGGGGTCAGTGGGTTTCACCAGACTGACTGCCAGAGGGATCTGGACACAGAAAAGGCAAAGAACCTCTGGGCTAGAGCATCCAGGAGGCCCCTTCTAGCTCTCCATCAATGCTCCTAAGCTGATTTCTTGAACTGGAAGTAACCCATGGCCAGTGACTCTCTGGCTAGTGTCCTCTTTCAAAGGATGTTGGTGTCCCATTGCCAAGGTCCCAGTCCCATCAGGGAGCTCATTTTCCCAGAGCGTGACCCAGGGGGACAGTGAAGGATTTGGGGGTCAAAAGATCTGGGTTTAGATTTTGGCTCTGCTTCACCCCAACTTGTTCACCCATGGGGAATTCAGGCAACCTCTCTGGCTGTTTCCTCATCCGTGAAATGAAGAGGGCCAGAGTAGCAGACTTCTGGGATATCTTTTAACTCCAAATCAATCGTCCCATAAGTAATTCTGGGAAGAAAGTCAAACCTTCTTTCCATTCCCTAAGAGGTTGGTGGTGATGACCTTTTTTCTCTGTGGCCCTCAGTTATCAGAGTCTTTCCTCCTCTCCAGCTGATGGAGAAGTAAGTGCTCAGAAAGGCCGGCTGTGTCCCTGTGGCTGAGCTCCCCAAGCTCAGGCCTTCTCAGTTTGCAGAGGCTTCATCCCAAACCTTCCCTCCCTCCCTGGCCTGCAGCCACAGGCCTGGTATGGGCCACCCAAGGCTGAACCAGAATGAATTCCAGGCCAGCTCCCCCAGCCATCCTGGTGTTTGTTCCCCACACCCCAGCTCACACACTCAATGCTGGGCTCTGAGAGCTGGGGCAAGGAGCATCCCCAGACCCCCAGGATCCAAGAACTAAAATGCCAGGGAGCAGGAAGATGGAGGGAGAGGAAACTTCAAAGGGTCCCGTCTAGACGACACTTTCCTGTCTCAGGGAATTGCTGGCAGCCCCCACTCAGATGGAGACAAGAGCGTAAAGAGGCCTGTCAACCCTTATTGAGTCTAGGTAATGGGACAAGGTAATTTCTTCTGATAATGTCACCAAAAAAGGAAATCCTACAGACTAAACCGATTAAGGCCTCAAGGGAGACGTCATCTGAATGAAGTTGTTTGGGTTTTTTCCCCCTATTTTGGGGGGATTGGAGGAGGGGAGGTGGAGGTCAATGGTGGGGGTTTGGACTATTGGTTTTGAGACCTTTTTCCTATGGGAGACAGGATTGGGGAGTGCAGTTGTTTGAGCAGAAACATTATAATGACATGGAGAAGTAGATAGCACTTTTACACATTCCCCCAATTAGCTCTTCTTGGACTTTATAATCCCAGGGTCCCGACAATCGGAAACCATTTCCCTTTATAAGAGGAAAGCGGTGATTTTTTTTAAAAAGGATGACAAGGCTTTTTTCCTTTCTTTCTTTTTTCTTCCTTTCTTCCCTTCTTTCCTAACTTTTCTTGAAATCGGATCTTTATAGATAATTAAGAAACATTGACTTGTTGACCCTAAATGTTTGTGCTGAGACGTCATCTGCTATTACCAAGAAAGAGAAAAAAATACCTTGTAGTTTTTGGAACTTGCTTTTCAAGTGTTTGGATGTGTATGTGGGGACCCTTGACTCTGAAGGAGGGATGTTGAATGAGAACAGCAATCTGCTTGTTGCCTTTGAAGCCCCTGCATTTGTGTTTTTAATGTGAAATGGATTCTCTAAGCCTCAGTATCTTCACAGAAAGAGACTGGGATTTTCTCTTCTCTCTCATGACAAAGTTCCCTTCAGGATCTTAGGATTGTAGAATCCCAGCTGGGAAAGCCCCTTGGAGAACACCAGTGGGCTCTGGTTGGTCACATCCATGACTGGCTAGTGACCATGCCCAGATATTAGATCTTCAATCTCAGTGCCATCCATGGGGAACACCCTGGGGGAGGATGGCTGTCTTGGCATCCTCCTCTTTTCTGGCCAGTTGGCCTAAGTGACGGGGCCACCTTCTTCTCCGATTGGTAACTGTGTCTCTTGCTCTCAGAGCTCCTTCTCCCTGATGTGATGATTTGTGGCATTTGCTGAGCTTGGAAAGTGTTTTGAAGCAGTTCTACCCAGCAGTCCACAGCCAAGGAGGGTTCCTAGGGGAATGAGAAGGGTTTTTCAGAGTGGCACGATATAGTGCCAATAGGGTTGACTTGGCACTAGAGAGCCCGAATTCCAATCTGGCTTTGCTGTTCACTCCCTGTGGGAACTTAAACCAGTCATCCACAGTCTCCTCAGTTACATAATGAAAGACCAGATTAGATGATCCCTGCAGCCATCCTACAGATGAGGAAACTGAGGACAAGTGACAAGCCTGGGGTCACATAGCTAGGAAGCATAGAAGATAGCATTCGATCTCAGCTCTTCTCAAGTCCAGCATTCTCTCCATGTGGACACTGGGCTACTTACCAGTGAGCAGAGTTCTGAGTGTAGTGTCAGGGGAAAATGTGGGTCTGAGTTGACACTCACTGACTGTATCATCAGGCGAAAGTCACTGAGACTTTCTGAGGCTCAGATGTCTCCTCCATAAAATGGTGAAGAGAAGATGGATGGAGAGCTGGCCTTGAGGAGAAGGACCTTGGTTCGAGTCTTGCCTCATACTCATAGATGGTTGAGTGACCCTGAGCAAATCACTTCTCTCTTAGTAACCTCGGGGAGTAAGACCATCAACTGCATTTCAGCAGCCAATCTTCCCTGGGGCTAAGAGTTTCCATACCAGGAATCCTCAATACCAACAAAGTCACTGACCTGGTTTTCTGTTTTAATGGTAATAGGCATATCCATAACACCCACCTCCTGGGGTTGTTGTAAATCAAAGTTTCTTTGTCCACTTTAAAGGACTCTTGAAATGTCAGCTCTTCTCAGAACGCAAATGTAGATGGACTTCGGCTCAATATAAAGGAAACATTCTAACAAATGAGATTGTCCAACAATTCAAAGACTTGTAAAGTGTAAGTTCCCCATCATGAGAAGCATTAAAACAGAAACTGTGTGACCACAATACACTGGGAGAAAGCAATAGATGGCCAATAACATCCTTTTGTCAACTCCATTGATTCTATAAAACAACACTAGAAAATAGTTTTTACTTGTAAATAATTGAACATCACAGGAACAATCTTGTTTGCACTGCTTATTTGTCCTAGCAATAGTTAAATGGTCTATTAAAAAGAAAAAGGAGAAGAAAGGGAGAGAAAAGCCTTCTTTCCGGTTTCCCTTAATCACAAATTCAAACTGAGTAGCACCTCAGTTAATGAGATGAGGTGAGTCAGGCCCTGTACAGGTGTCTTTAGAACGCGCTTCAGTCCATAGCATTGGCCGGACAGCCCAGTGGTCTCTGAGCATTGTTTGAGAGAGCACACACGGACCCACTTGCCTGCCTGTGGCTGCTCTCTGCGTTCAATCAGCAGCTGGAGAGAAGCTAACAACAACTGTTAGCCAGAGCCTGTTCGGTCGGAAGAGGTTTACGGAGGAAGAACAAAAAGGTCATGAGCAACTTCTGGGTTCCTTGATGCCTCCTCAAGAAAAAAAACCATGTCACACAAATAGAAATGAATCTGGGCCAGTTGTGCTTTGTTAGGGGTGGGGGGAGGGAGAGGATCCAAGGAAATGCAGTCCAAGTCTCCTCCCATGCACTCATTCTCATTCATTTGCTTTGTGAAGAACGGGGATTTGAGTATACCTGCAGTTGTGTGTGTTGGGTGAAATATTTATAGAGATTTGTCTAGATTAAACATGCAGCAAAAATGCAAGGTTAACCCTCTTTGTGTGTTGCCAAGATCTTTCTTGGAGTCTTTTATTTGGATGGATGGCTCCCTTTTCTTTCCTGACAAGTTATTTTAGCAAATTATTTGACTCAAATAACTGTAAGTTTAAGGAAAATTCAGTTTAGAGAGAAAATGTTGCCTATGGTATTCATTTTACACATGCAAAATTTCTCATTTTAATTTATAAATATAACCCTAAATCTGTGCTCTACCTAACTTGGCAAATGAAGCAAAAACATCCCTATCTGAATATTAAGTGACACATTTATATCATGTAAGACTTTAGCACCCTCAATGGAAAAAAAATCTAAATAGTATTTTATTAAGATAAATCAGAATTTGTTAGGTAGAATTTTATCCAAAGATTCAAACTCCTTTCTCCCTCCCTTCTTCCTCTCCCTCCTTCTCTCCTTTTTCCCTCCCTTCCTTCCTTTCTGCTTTCCTTCCTTATTCACTTTCTACTTCTTTCTTTCCTCTCACTCCCTCCCCTCTTTCTATATCTTCATCTTCTTTCTTCCTCCTCCTCCTCCTCCTCCTTTTGCTTTTCTTCCTCTCTCTGCTTCTATTTTTGCTTCTATACCTGTTTGTACCTCTTTCCCTCTCTGTCTTTATCTCTCTATTTCTGTTTCTCTCTCCTTTTACTGTCTTCTTTCTGTGCATGTCTCTTTCTTGCTCTTTCTCTGTTCTCTGTCAGTTTTTGTGTCTTTCTGTTTCTCCCTCAGATTTGAAGCAAATACAAATCATCCAGCTCCTTATTCTGATTTTAGAACACTAGGAAAATGAAACATAGATATGTGGTCATGTGGACCCAGATAAATAATGCAGATACAATGATATCTGGCTGCTTAACCAATAGAGAAAAGCTGATACTGTAAATTCATGCTTTATGGTGACTGATCAAACCCAGTAGTTCACATACAAGGAAATTCCTTCAGTGTGAAGTTAAACTTTGAAAGAGCATCAGTGCCTGGAAGCCAGAATATGTTTGGCTCCTTCCATCAAGCAATCCTGAACCCACTGTGGACACTCACAGGAATTCCTTCCCTTGTCTCTCTATTCAAAGAAAGTCAAACAAAAAGTCCATCCTCCGTGACTCATACAGAAGAGTAATCATCAGAAGCTGGCTAAGCAGGCTGGCAGCTTTCACAGAACAGCTGGAATGCAGCTAAGTAAATACAAGGGGGATCATGGAGGCGGGGAGCCCCGATTCCTTGCTCTAAATAGAACTCAGCATTCCTCATTAGAAAATCTGGAAATATCTCTAGGATGGGCTTACAGTAGAAAAGAGCAAAAGCAAATCTAGGTTCTTCACTGAAATGTTTTCGGAGTTTGATTGAATATATCGATTCTTAATAAAAGTCTTTCTCAGATTTCCTTCTTGACATGAGCTTTAGACATTCCCTTGATTTGGGTCTTTGGGGATTTTGGTTTTGTGCTTCTCTCTATTTGCTGGCATATAAGCCGCTCCTAGTAAAGTTAGCACCTAAACTCTAAACTCCCATTAAAAAGTCTAAATATTTGTAATGGCTTTTAATTTCAAATAATCCATGTAAATGATGATGTGCTATCTATCAGCTAGAGGTCCATAATTTATTGGAAAAACATTTTCAATGTCACTTGTATTTGCACATATTTAGTCATGTTTCCATTGTGCTTAAACAGGATAAAACTGAAGCAGGATTTGACTGGTTTCACTGTGACTGCTGAAATTAGCCAGAGCAACACTTTCAAAGACAGAAGCCAATTTGTCTCTTTCCCCCACTTTTTATTAAAAAAAAACTTAGAGTTTCCAAGACTTCATTTTAATAAGACAAAGAAAGAATTAAACTGGACTGTTTCAATAGCACTATGAATCACTTAGTATAATGCTTACTGGAATGGAATAAATTCCATTTGATTCAACGTTAATTCAGTACCTACTATGTGGAGGGTATTCCATTGAGCTCACCATTTCTTCAGCACCCACGGTGTGCGTTGTGCCATATTGGCTAGGTGTTGATCCAGACCTGCCCTTGAAATTTCTGCCTCATCACCGTTACACATAATGTTGGGGGTCACTCGGGAAATGTTTTATACCAACTGTCCTTCTATTTTGTTGTTCAGTCATTTGACTCATGTCTGACTCTTCATGACCCCATTTAGTGTTTTCTTGGCAGAGATACTGGAGTGGTTAGCTGTTTCCTTCTCCAGCTCATTTTACAGATGGGGAAACCAAGGCAAATAGTATTAGGTGACTTGCCCAAGATTACACAGCTAGTAAGTGCCTTAGGCCAGATTTGAACTCTGGTCTTCCTGAGTCCAAGTAAAGCACTCTAACCACTGAGCCACACAGCTGTCCCTATATAAATGTTGGCTATAATTGTTATTATCATTAGGAAACATGCAGTAGAGACTCATAGGTGACAGCATTAGAAACAACCTTTTAGAATCAGCCCCAGAACCCTGAGGATAGCTGCCCTCTGGGCACCCAACCTGTGAGTCTGAGTGAAGTCTGGGAGAGGTGGTCCATAGGGGATCCTCAGTGTTTCATTGTCTTCACTAATTATAATTCAAAGCTTCACCAGCAATAGGATGGTTTTCCTCTCTTCTCACGTCTCCTTCAACACTGGTGGTTTCTCTAATTTTTGCTGATTGATGAGTGAGCAGTGATAATTACAGGTTGTTTTAATTAGGATGTATCTTATTAATGACTCTGAACAGTTTTCAGGTCATTGTGGATAGATTTTGTTCTCTTTCGAAAATGACACGTTCGTTTATTCACATCGTTGAGTGACTTGTCTGTTGGGGAACGGCTCTCAGGTTTATGGAGCTGTGGGCGTTCTCTTTAGATGTTTGAATGTCAGGGAATCTACTGAATCTAATCCTAAATCCTGGTAGAGTGTTGCAATGAATCCCTAGATAATGATCTCTGAGTAAACTTCTGCCTATATCTCCTATTTTGGGGGAGGTGGGGAAGGGGAAAGGAAGGGAGTTGGTCCGGACTTGTAATTTCATCATTGTATGGAATGCCTGGTTTGGAAATTCCTTTAGCTAATGAAGATCAACAGCTTGGGCTTTTAGAGGGACACCGGGGTGGGGGTGGGGGAAGAGGCACTGAGAGGCTGAGTCATTTGCTCATCTTCAAACTCAGCATAGGTCAGAGGCAAGATCTGAAAGCATCTTTCTATTTCCAACCCAGCAGGCCACCTTGCCTCATCTCCTAAAAGCCCTATGAGAAATTATACCAAATTAAACCGATTATACCAATACCAGATACTTGAATCCGAAAGATTTTTCCAAATGGGAGTGATATCACATTTTCATTTATGAAATCTGATAAAATTGATGAGTTAGCTTCTCTAGCTGCTAGTTGAGCATAAATCTTCGCTTAGTGTCTCTCTCCAGATCATTTAAAACCAGATGATAGTCTCACAACACTTAAGTGCCTTCCCTTCTGAGGAGCAGAGGCTCAAGTAAGAGCCTAAAACACCAGCTGTTCAGATGGGAATTTCAGTCTGGATTGGTTGCTTGGCTTGGTATTTCACCAACCCTTGCTTAAAAATATAGCGAGTCTTCAGCCTCTCTTGACAATGGTTCCCCTTGGCAGGCAGCCAAGATAACTTATATCTGAGTGTTCAGTGTGCTTTCTTTTTATCCCCCACCTCCTGGAGTTCCCTAGAAATACTTTTCAAAGACAAAACATTGATTAAACTATCAAAACCAGAGTATATATAACAGTGACATTGGTGGGAAGACAAATAATGATAGCTATCATAGAGCCCTTTACATGTTCAGTGAGCTTTCAAGACCTGGACTAATCATATGGGGCATTACTAAATCTCCCCAACTCAACAACAGAGGACAAATTCCCTAGTTTGAATTGCAAAAATATTTTCTACACTCAAGATTTTGAAAGAAGAGAAAAGAAAGCTGCCAGACCACAGCCCCAATGAGCTAAGGGTGAACCTCCCCATTCTTTTTCTACTCCCCAATAATACAAGTTCCTCGAGGGACTGCTTTGTTCTAGTATTTGTAACTCCACTGACTCATTCTTGATAGGAGCTAAATGAATGCTCATTAAATGAATGAAAGTTTAATCCTGAATCCATCAGTCATATTAAATTTGTGTCTATCTATATAATGTATATATGTATATGTATGTACGCGTGTGCATATGTACATACAGACACCAATTTAAGTGTGTGTACATTTGCTAACATATTATAGTCAGAACTGCTGCCAGAAATAAAAATATTTTCTGCACCAGTAGCCAGCCCATCAGGCAGGCAGGTAGACAGACAGTCAGTCCATAAGCACCTACTAGGTGCCAGGCAGAGTACTAAGTGCCAGGAATACAAAGAAAGGCAAAATACAGTCCCTGCCCTCCGAGAGTTTGCAATCTAATGGAGGAGACAACATGCAAACACTTACAAACAAGCTATATACAGAATAAACAGAAAATAATTAAAAGATAGAGGTAGTAGAATTAAGAGAGCCAGGGAAAAGTTGGGAAGGGAAGCTGGTGATCCTCATGGTCCAGGGGGAAAACTGAGTTCTAAACAGAAGAAGAAAAAGCTACTCAAATCTTAAGAAATACTAAAAACCTGGTTTTGTCCCCAGGACTTCAGTCCAGAGAAACAAAAGGAAATATTCAGAGAATCCTGAGAAGATACGGCCAGTTGAAACTACCACTGCTGGTCCCTAAATTCTAGCTGGTTGTTGTCAGGAATGAGTTTTTACTCTTGGTTGGGTCATTTGCATCGGCCATGAACAGCCAGCTCATCATGAGTCACACTTAGAACTATTTGCTACTGAATGGAATGAAATGTGAAGAATAGAGAAAAACATGAGAAGACACGAATTGATACTGAGCGAAGTGTGTTGGTAAGCAAAATGGGCTCCTTAGCACTTAGTTCAACAAGCGCCCTTAAAGGGTTTGGCTTTTGTTCCCTTTGAGTAATTCATTGAGCCTTACTAGGTGCTAAGCCCCAGGCCCAAACCCCTATTAGGTGTAAAACTTTAGTGGGTGTGGATTGGCAACTAAGGTGGGGCCCAGGGTGGGGCTAACTCCAGGGAGGGCCTAGTTTACATGTCTGGGAGAGCAGAGGTTTAAGTCTGCCTCTTTGTGATGATTTTAGGTCACATGGGTGAGTCCCATGTGTGACTCACCCCTGATGCTGAAAAAGATATAAAAACCAGGGGTTGGCCTCCTCTTCCTTGGAGCTCTCACCCACAGCCATGGTGGCTCGTGTGACTCTGGGCCAGCCCTTGTTCCGAGCTCCCGGGCTGAACCTAGATGTTGGTAACTATGAATTGTATTGGGTCTGTCTGTTGATGTTTATAATTTGTTTGTATGTTGCTCTGCAGTTCAGTGTGCTGGCTTTTTCCCCTGGACTAAGAGAATGATATTTGTGTGCTGAATTAAAGTAAGCTGGTCAACCCCTTCATCTTGCTTTCCTTAGTTAAGCAGATCCAAAGAACCTGTGCTGCTGGCAGCTTTCCAGGTGCTGGCTGTGGGTGGATCTTATACCCCCACAGAAGCTGCTAGCCGGATTGTGGAAACACGAAGTAAGTAGAACCCAAAGAACGACATTGACAATGACGAGACTTGAAGACTTGAAACTCATGGTTGATTATGATCTCCAAGCTTGGCCTTGAGGGAAGGGATGAGAGAGGGAGGGGATGGGGGAGGCGCCATGGGCATGGAACATCTCCTCCGCTAGTGTGCTCCATCAGTGTGCCCTCCCCCGGGCCTGATCAGCACCCTTAATCACCAAAACAATAATCTTTTTTTTTATTTCCATAAGAATAATTACAACTACAAGTAACGTTTATATAGCACTTTAAGGGCTTCAAAGGCTTCATAAGGAGCTGTCCATCGGAGCCTCACAACAGCCCTATGAGACAGCTGCGTTTATTGTCTTCATCTTGCAGATAAGGTAACAGAGGCTGAAAAAGGCTATGTGACTTGTCCAGAGTCACACACACACACACACACACACACCCATACATGTCTAAGGCAGGATTTGAATTCAAGTCTTCCGTTAGACTGTGAGCTCCTTGAAAGTATCGACTGCTTTTTGTCTTTCTTTGTATCCCCAGCACTTAGGACTGTGTCTGGCACACTGAAGGTGCCTAATAAATGCTTATTGACTCTAAGCCAGGGGTGGGGAACCTTTGGCCTCTAGGCCACATATGGCCTTCTAGGTCCTTGGGTGCGGCCTTTTGACTGAGACCAAGTTCGACAGAACAAATCCTTTTATGAAGGGGGTTTGTTCTGTGCAGTTTGGATTCAGTGCAAGGGCCGCACTTGAGGCCCTAGAGGGCCACGTGTGGCCTCAAGGCCGAAGGTTCCCCACCCCTGCTCTAGGCTTAAGGTTTACAAAGTGCATTAAACACACTACCCATAGGATCCTCACAACAGCCCTGTAAAGCAGGTGTTATTATTTTCCCCATCTAACAGAAGGGAGAAACTGAGCTAACCGATGTTAAGTGATTTGCCCAGGGTCAATCACATAGGAAGGGTATGTATGAGTCAGAACTTAGGTCTTCCTGACCACAAACCGAGCCTCTACACATTAGGCTACCTTGTTTCCACAAAGCTGTGCACCCAGAAAATATGGTGCAGTACCCAAGAAAACTTGGGGGTCTCTAAGGTCTTGCCAAAAGCCATCAATCCTGGGAAAACGATGGAGTCAGGGGGCCAGACAATCGGTTCCCAAGGACAGTCCTTGGATTTCCCAGCTTTTCTAGAAGTTTCCATCCAGTAAGTGGCTGTGCAGCCTGAGGAGGGGGCCTCCCCATGCCTAGTCAGCGCATACAGCTCTGGGCCAGCTCTAAGTACAAAGTCCTTCCTGACACCTAGCTTTGCAATGTCCCTCCATTGCTGTCCTCGTCCTTAGTGTGGCCTTCAAATATCTCCCACAGAGCTGCCAAATCCCTGCCCCCCACCCTAGTCTTTTTTCCTCCAGGATAAACAGTGCAGTTCCTTGGATCCAGCCTTATAAGAACCCTGTGAAGCAGAGCCTTTTTATTTCCATTTAAGGTTGAGCAAACTGAGGCTTAGAAGTCTTCAGCACCTTCCCCCTGGTCACCCACCTGGCAGGTGTCACGGCCTGCATGATGAGGCACTCGCTCTGACTCTACATCCTTTTTCCACACAGCTCCCTACTAAGTAACACTTAAATGCAGATTATAGGCCTATAGCTGAAATTATACGGTATAAAGTGCAGGTAAAGAAAAGGATAAAGGCCTCTGGGAGAAGAAGACCTGAACAGCTGTTTGTGGGGACAGCTTGAAGCCACTCAGCGAAGCCATTCCAACTCATTTGTCAAAGCCACTGTGTCGCCAGGCCTTTTAACCCAGGAATCCAAAAAGGCTTTGAAAGAAAGAACGTAGTGGAACTAACTGGCACTTGGATGTTAGGAAGATGCCCAGATCATCTTCACTAGAATTCAGGTCCCCCAAAACAGGGCTTGAATGCTGGAGCTTCCTGGCTAACTCCCAGATGGAGCCGATAGATATGGGAAACCTCTTTGGGAAGGGTTTGGCAAAGGCCCCCCACATTAAGTGATAACTAATTAAGATTAGTGACTAATTCAATTAGATGCAATCCCATAAGCATTTATTAAGCAGCCAGAAATCAACGCTGGGCTCCCTAGCCAATGATTTACAGGCTTTATCTTCCCCTTTCGGAAAACCAGGACCACACCCCCCTTCTTCGATCTTTGGGGTCCTTTACCCGTTTTCCATGATCTTTCAAATATAACTGACGGTTTCTCAGCAATCACATCTGCTGGTTCCTTTGGACTCAAGAGCATAGGCTAGCTAGGCCAGGGGGATTCCCTTCACCAAGGGCAGCTCGGTGCCCTCTTACCTCTTCCTTACTTATCTTGGGCATCGCCTTCTGTTAGCCATCTTTGCTCTGGGTTCAGACAGACTACTTCATAGCTTAGATTTTTAGTCACCTGGAGCACTGAGAGTTTCAGTGACTTGTCCAGAGTCATGCCGTCAGTAGGCGTAAAAGACAGGACTGGAACCCAGTTCACCTGTGTGCCAAGCCAAAATCCAACTCTAACTTTCAGAAATAATCTCCAATTCAGCCAAATGTGATCTTCCCACATTTGCCATAATGCCACATATCACACGCTAGGTCTCTGGATGTACAGGTAGTGGCTTCTATTTCCAAAGCTAATTATTGGTTACTTTAAGTAAAAGGCCCAGGCTAAATTATAGTCCCCTAACAAATTAAAACTATTTGAATTTCACAAGCTAAGCTTCTATTTGACTCCAGGAAACTCAGCCAAGATTTCCATGTGGTCACACATATGACCCATCAAGACATTCATTACAGAATTAGATCTGAAAGGGGTCCTCTCAACTTGTGAACTTGTTCATTCATCTTCCGTACCTGAAATATAGTAGGTGCTCAGTAAATGTTTATCGACTGACCAAGAAGCCTTCAGTCCTTTCTCATACATGAATAGTTTGAAAATCTGTGGTGGAAAATAATGGGACCTAAAACAAAACGATTGGTTTTGAAGAAGTGAACACTGAATCCCTTTGTTAGAGAGAGGGGAGGAGGGAATAGCTCCCACCATGGGAGCCTGTGCAATCCTCAGCCCAGGCTGTCAGGCCCCTACCTGGGGGAGTGAGGACGGAAACACACACAGACCATGCTTGCCTCTTCTTCTATCAGCAGTGGTGAGTCTCAAGGCAGCAGACTATGATTTTGGTGAGCCTTGACACCAAATCTCAGAACAACATCCCCAACAGACTTGCACTCCATGGAAGATAATTAGTAAAAGAGAATCATCGGTGGGTTCTACTGTCAGACATGTCCATAATATGCCTTTTGGGGTGGTCCAAGGTTGATTCCAATCGAGAAATTTCCACCTAAAACCACCAAAAGAAGTAACAGGTTTTTAAATCAAATAATGTCACAAGGCATTAGAGGTCAGATCCTGAGATGTCTCACCTAATTCAGACTCTGAAAATTGATGTGATTATATGCACAAGATATGCATGATTTTATTCAAGACGTCGCTTATTACTATAAGGATGCCCCGCTCTCCTCCCCACACACACACTTCCTAATTCTGACCATCCTAGATGGCACTTATCTCTGAGAAAATGCTGCCAGACAATTATTCTTGAAATGGTCAGCTGACAGACTAGCACACCTGGAAGGGGAGTGTGTAGAGGCAGGAAGGGTCTGTAGATTCCTAGACTTTGACTTGGAAGAGGCATGCAAAGCCCCAGCATTTAACAGAGCAATGAGGTGACTTGTCCAAGGTGCTACAGCAAGACACAGAGCTGCTATTGGCCGCCTTCTTGCTATTCTTCATATGTTATCCTCCATCTCTTGCCTCCACATCTTTGCACAGTCCATCCTTCATGCCAAGCATGCCCTCTTTCTTCACCTCTCACCCCCTCAGACTTCCTAATTTCTTTCAAAGTTCATCTCAAGTTCTTTCTTTGATCCCCTGCCCCCAGCTACCAGTGCCTTCCTATTCAAATAACCTTGTATTTAAGTTTGGGATATTTTATATCTATGTATATTTGGATATGGGGTTTCCACTGACCAAATGTGGGATTCTCAAGGACAGAATCTACTTAAGTTTGGATTTTGCCACCTGGGTGTTGATCATGGTGCCTGGCACACAGTAGGAGCTTAAGAAATATTGGATGGTTGATTAACAGAGGCTCACCTTCTTGTTTGGGTAACACCATGGCCATCTTTGGTACCTTAGGTATTTTAAAGAGAGAGCAGGTGAATTTCCCTGGTACAGGGAAATCCCTGGTGAGAAAGCAACCTTTGACAAGGTAGGTCAGCACCTGCTTTGCCATCTGTGGTCTTAGAGAACTGCCTAGAGTATTGAGAAGGCAGTGACCTGACCAAGGTCATACAACTGCTGTATGTCTGAGGGAGCATTTAAACCCAGACCTTCCCAACTCCAGAGTCATCTCTTGTGCTCCCTGCCAAGCTGTCACCTTGCCTTCAGTCTCAATAGTCACAAAGGCAAAGACTCTCAAGTTAACATTGAAAGTACTTGGCAAATGACCTTCAGGGACTGGAAGGAGGGAGGAGGCCTCCTTATCAAAACATAGAGAATGGATAATTCCAAGATGGGCTGTCAGAGATGGGCAAAGGGCTCAGGGTTTGAAGCGAGCCACTCCTCCAGCCTGTGCTAGGGTGATATTGAGTAGGGACTCCAGGGCCAGACAGTCTGGTTTTAAATACTACCTCTGTGAGCAGTCCCTGTGTGTCTTGGGGTGAATCAGGCAACCTCCCAGGATCTTGCTTTGTAAAGCATGGATCCTCTCAGAGGCCTTTTGGATCTAAATCAATGCTGCTGCAGTCCTGAGTTTAGGATGAATTTATTGCAGGAAGCCTTTTCCATAACACAAGCACTTATTAAATATTACTGTATGTTAGGTGAGTTGGTTCTGGGGAAAGAAAGAAACAAAGAAAGAAAGAAAGAAAGAAAGAAAGAAAGAAAGAAAGAAAGAAAGAAAAGGAAGGAAAGAAGGAAAGAGAGGGAAGGAGGGAGGGAGGAAGAAAGGAAGGAAGGAAGGAAGGAAGGAAGGAAGGAAGGAAGGAAGGAAGGAAGGAAGGAAGGAAAAGAAAGGAAGGGAGGAAGAAAGAAGAAAGGGAGGGAGAGAGGAAGGGAGGGAAGAAGGAAGGAGAGGGGGGAAAGGAGGAAGGAAAGAAGGAGGAAGAAAGAAAAAAGAAAGGAAGGAAGGAAAAGAGAAGAAACAAAAAACACTTCTTCTATAGGATGAATCAGCTTGGGCACATATAAATGAGTACCGCATACAATTTATGTAAAATAATTTGGGGAAGGCAGCACGAATGCTTTAGGGTGGAGGAGGCCAATGTGGAGCTAAGCTTTGAAGGAATCTAGGAATGCCAAGAAGCAGAGGGGAGGAGTGAAGGCCTTTCAGGTAAAACTTGCATCCGGGACCCCTGAAAGTCTGGGCCAACCGAGCAACCAATCAGCATTGTATCTCTCTGGATTCATTTGAAAGCTTGCTGCCTGTGTCAGTGGGGAATAGCAATAGCACCCCCCTCCCAAGATTGTTGTAGGAGCACTTCGCAAACCTAAAGACAGCACATAAGGGCATGCTATAACAGTAGTTATTTTCCTTGTTATCAGCTAGGCCAGCGACATCCCCATTCAGGCTTCTAGGAGCGCCCCTGGGGGGCTGGGGTGTCTCTGCCTGATGCAATCAGCTTGAGCCTCCATTTCACTTCATTCTTTCCACTTTTAATTACCAGTGATTAGCTTCCAGTTCCATTTAAACAACTGACATTACTTAACTTTTACAAAAGGCTATTTACTTTGAAGAACAAATGTCCGACCATTTCCTCCTCAACCTGGGGGAGCAGTTCTCCCCTTACTTCCTAAGCTCCCAGCCAGAGGAGCCTCAAGCTCAAGAGTAAATCAGGGGCAGGGTGGCCGGTTTGTCATGGGGAGCAGCATCCCTCACCTGGGATCTTGCGCTGGCACCGCAGGATCCCAATACCAGCTGGATGTTACCTGTTTTCTCCAGCGCACCAAAGCAGGAAGACAATCCCATCCTAGCAGGTTTCAGTGTCAGACTCAAGGGCTGTAGATATTCCCTTGACTGAAAGCTCAGATTAGTCTTGAATTTGTGCCCCATGAGCCACGCCTGCCTCCTAAACAAATGGTGTATGCGTGGGCATGGGAAGGACCAAAGGATGAAAGGCTGGAATCAGGCTGAGACCGTGGCTCTGACCCTGCCTCCCAGCATAAGTGACCTTGGGCATGTTACTTTATGTAGACCTCTAGACCTCAGTTTCCTCATCTGTAAAGTTAGAGTTTTGGATCTCTAATCCCACTACAAATTTAGTGGATTCCCTCAGGCCAAGACTAAAACCCATCCCAGAAGCCTCCAGTGTTTCAGCAAGCTCTGTGTCTCTGCAGGTGGTGTTCTGTGGGATTTGATTCCACACAGGATATATCTGCTGGTGAGCCCTATTATAGTGATTTCACAATTATGATTAAAGAGAGACAGACAGACAGACACAGAGACAGAGAGAGAGACAGAGCCAGACAGAAACAGAAACAGAGAGACAGAGACAGAGAGAAGAGAGAGAGAGATTCAAGTCCTGAACTTGTCATGGAACGGTTGCATGATCCTAGATAAGTCATTTAATAATATTTCAGGTGATTTTCTTTAAAAAGGAAACAAACATATAACAAGCATATACTATGTACCAGTAACTATGCTAAGCATTTTATAAATACCTCGGATTCTTCTAATGAAAGGAGGTAAGTGCTATAATACCATTTTCAGTGGAGGAAATTGAGGGAAACAGAGGTTAAGTGACTTGTCCTGGGTCACACAGTTAGTAAATGTGTCAGGCCAAACTTGAACTTGGGTCTTCCTGATTCCAGGTCCAGTGTTCTATTTCTTGCACTGCCTAACTGCCTCTTATAGTCTTAAGATACTAAATTATAGATGGGTTACCTATCTGCTTTGGTGGATGGAGTTCACACCAGGAATTCACTATGATGATGAAATCATAAGTCCAGACCAACAAACACATGAACAGATGAAGACATTGTTATACATTCAGTGATAGTATCAAAATTCAGATTCATCACTGAAAATGAATAAATATAATTATCTGCCATACTCTTTAATTTCCCTATTTCTAACATTTATATCTTTCTGGGGAGAGCTGTTGTTTATGTAAGTGCCTAGGAATTTTAAATTTCATAGTCATATTTCTAAATATTTTTTTCTTTTATTTCACTATCTTTACTATATGAATATGGTTTCCTTCCAGCTAGCCCTAAGCTAAAATGCTATTGACCTGGGCAAATGTGTTTCTGATGTCTGTCAGCAAGTACCAAAATATAATTTCATTAAAGTTTATTATCCATCCCTGGGTTGGGTGTGGGGGTGGGGAAGAGCATCAACATGCAGAAGTTTGGCTGAAGTTCAACTGGGCATCAAATAGCATTGGCAAAAACTCCCCCAGCCAGATGGGTGTAAAATTCTCACTAACAGAATAGTGTGTGCCTAACACAGGGATTGTATCAGAACCAGATGTGCTCACAATGACCAAAGTCGCAACAGAAACAATAAACATGGGCTGTACATTAAAAAATGATGCCCTTGCCAAGAAAGGTTGAGAGAGAGAGAGAGAGAGAGAGAGAGAGAGAGAGAGAGAGAGAGAAACAGAGAGAGAGAGAGAGACAGAGAGAGAGAGACAGAGAGAGAGAGAAAGAGAGACAGAGAGACAGAGACAGAGAGGCAGAAAGAGACAGAGACACAGAGACAGAGAGAGACAGAGAGAGAAGGAGAAGAAGAAGAAGAAGAAGAAGAAGAAGAAGAAGAAGAAGAAGAAGAAGAAGAAGAAGAAGAAAAGAGACACAGAGAGAGTAGAGGGAAAACAAGAGAGACAGAGAGAGGAGGGAAGGGGGAGAGTGAGAGAGACAGAGAGAGAGACAGAAAGAAGAAGAAGAAGAAGAAGAAGAAGAAGAAGAAGAAGAAGAAGAAGAAGAAGAAGAAGAAGAAGAAGAAGAGAATACACAGAAAAAGACAGAGAGGAGACAGGAAAGAGAGACAGAGAGAGAAGAGACAGAAAGGGGCAGGGGAGAGGGAAAGGGATAAATTATTTCTTGACCCAGCAAATGTATTGCTATGTCAAATATGAAATGCTACTGAGAATTTTTCAGATCCAGGTCGCCATACAAACAATCCGCCTTCGGCTTCATCTTGTATGTTAGTATTAAGCCTCAGCCAGGGTGGTCAAAATAAAGAACACACTCTTTTTTAAAGAAATTCATGGTAAAGAAAGTCTAATCATATTAAAGGAAAATAACTCCTTGGCTT
Organism: Trichosurus vulpecula; assembly: GCF_011100635.1. NCBI lineage: Eukaryota > Metazoa > Chordata > Mammalia > Diprotodontia > Phalangeridae > Trichosurus > Trichosurus vulpecula. Next base: position 3,355,282 of record NC_050576.1, on the reverse strand, counting down.
AATTAAGGGGATTTGGGGAGCTCAAGGTTCCCCACATGCATAATTTAGTCCATTTGAAAAGACTCTCATCATGGTAGCTGTCCAGATGAAAACAAGGCAATCCGGGAGATGATATGTACACACATAGTAAGCTGTTACAAATATTTTTCTTTGCCGGGCACCCCGGTTACTAGAAACAGGAGGAGAGCCAGAGTCCTCCTTCCTGGCACCTGAAGAAAAGCAAATGAGAGGCCGCCATGGAGCCAGTCTGAGGAAGCCGCTGCTGGCCTTCCTTGGCCGCCTGACGGGGCCCAAGCTCTCCAGCCAGGTCAAGGTCAGGAGCAGCGAACTCAACCAGCCTCAGGCACCGGGGAAAGCAGCTTGGGTGTCTCCTCCAGAGCTGGCTGGACAACTTCGCTCAGAATCAGCAGCCGTGGGGGGCAGGGGTCCTTGTGACTCTCCTTGGGAGAGGAGCAGAGCTTTGGTTTATCGTAAGTTCAGAGGAAAGCCCAGCTCAGACAAAACTCGATTCTTTCAAGCCATCCAGGAAGCCTGACAGTTGTGCCTCATTGTTTTTGCTTGCGATTCTTCTGGTGGGGTTTTTCTAGGTTGCAGGCTTCCTGCACTGTGTTCCTTGGGTAGAAGAAAGACTACACACATGTACAACCTGTGCACATGCGTGGGGGCCTGTGTCTTGTTTTGTTTTGATTTGGCCCCAGGATTTCAGCTGGGAATAGGGAGCTCCCAGCGTGGAAGCTTCTTCATGAGGCAGGCCCCTCCCTCCTCTGAGTTTTAGATTGTTGCCTGGGGCTTTGAGAGTGACTTGCCAGTGGTGAAACTGCCAGTTTGTAGTGGAAGAACTGGAGCGCAGGTCTTCAGCTCTCCAAGGTCAGTCCTCTGTCTCCTTCCACATGCCATTGGCCATCACTGAGCTCAACACTTCTCCTGAGGGGAGGAAATTGGATCCTCCCAAACCAAAGCAACTGGGCAAAGGGGGCAGATTGGGAAAGTCCAACTGGCACCTGGGAATCAGCAGTCTGTGGATACAGAGAGAGAGGGGAGCCAGGAAGAGAAGGCCTAGAGACACAGAAGAGGGACTGGACTGGACAGGGAATACCCCAGAAGGGTGCTGGGGCCTTGGGGGTACCCCCAAAGTGCTGGGGCCTGGAGTTGGGCCCTCAGGGAATGGATGTGTGGTTATAAAGCCTAGAGTGGGCACCACCCTGTTGCGAACACATCGGGAAGTGGAGGTGGTCAGGCTCGTGAGCCTGCCAATGGGGGCTAGGAGTGTCTAGCCCTGAATATTGGTGGGGAAAGGCACCAATATGTACCCACTGAGCCCAAGCCTGGAGAACCTTCCCTAGAGACTGTCTCCATCCTGCCCCAGCATGCCACGTACACTCATACATACAGACTCATGCATACTCATACACACACACCCCACATTCATACACAGCAAACACTACAAACAGAAATACACCAATATACACAATAGGCACACTTCTCATTGATTGATTGACATAGGCCTCAAATAAATAAGGACACAATTTCATTCTGTCCAGCATCCTTAACCTCCTCTCCATTTCCTCCTCTGTCAGTGTTCAAAAAAAAAATCAAAGGACAGTCATTAGTGCCTCCTGACACAGCGAGGGGTAGGGGTGGGAGAGGAGGAACTGCAATGTTGCCCAGGGACCTAAGGCCTTGGTTTTTCTTGGCCTTTCAACAAGAGAAATCAAGCCAGAGTCTGGTCAGAATCTCCCCCCAAATGGAATGACAATCTCTCCATTTTATGGAGAAAGTCTAACATGTAATTTGACTTTTGGGTGGGAGGCAAGGGATGATGGGAATACAACTGAAAAAGAATTTCAAACACACAGAAGGAAAACTGAGGTTTCCAGGTATGACCATAAAATACCCAGGAGAGCTCACACATTGAGGATGGTACATGGTATCTTTCTTGTTCATCAAAGAAGCTGAGAGTTGCCCCTTCTCTGGTACATCCAGTGGAATCCATCCAAGCAGAATCATCTACCTCTACTCGGACACTTCCAGGGCCAAGGAGCTCACTATGGAGGGAAGCAAATCATTTCTCTCCTGGAAATCAAGAATTGTCTGAAACTTCTTCCTTAAAAGTGAGCTTCTCCATCCCTTCTCCATCCGTCTTGGATCTTTCAGGGGATATACAGGAAACAGATCAAACTCCATCTTCCCCAAGGCAGTCCCTGAGATAGCTTTTCCTTCAGCAGAACTAAACATTTTCAGTTACTTCTAACATTTTATATGTGACATAGTTTCAAAACCCATCACCAGCATCTTGGTACAAGACATCCTCTGGACAAGCTCAGGTCTATTCATCCACTAGACTCCCTTTCCCTCCTTTTCTCCCATCCCCCTTTCTTCTCTCTACCCATCCTTTTCTCTGTCCCTCTCCCCTTCCTGTCTGCCTCTCTCCTTCTACTTCTCTCTTTCCCTCCTCTGTTCTTCCATACATAGTCTGTGCACATACATGCCTACACACATACACACACACATTGTTGTTCAGTCATTTCAGTCATGTCCCACTCTCTGTGACGCCATTTGGGGTTTTCTTGCCCAAGATACTAGATTGGTTTCCCATTTCCAGCTCATTTTACAGACGAGAGAATTGAGGCAAACTGGGTAAAGTGACTTGCCAAGGGTCATGCAGCTAGTAAGTGTCTGAGGCCAGACCCAGCACAAGTCACTTGCTCTCTGGCCTTTTCCTTGCAGCCGTGTTCCCCATCTGTCCAATGAAAAGTTTGAAGTGGATGATTTCTCACGCCTTTGTCAATCGTGACATTCTATGAATATGACCCTGCAGTACTTTTCCCCACCCCATGTCTTCTTACACAGCTAGAAATACTGTGTCCATCCTAGAAGAAATTAGTCATTTTTGTCCTCATCATCTAAGTTACCTAAAGGGCTGTAGACATGCCTTCAGAAATTCTATGATGAAAAGATAGCATATGTCCAGGACCTGCGATTTTGTGGGTGTGGAAAGAAAGCTCTGATTTCCCCCTTCAGATGGTTGCCCCCAGAGGTTCAGAGAAACAAGTGCCTTGCCAATGGACCCACCAAGCCAGTGTCAGAGCTATGATTTGAACTCAGGCCTTCCGAAGTCCAGCCCTCTATCTGCTAGGCAAAAGAGCCTCTCTGTTAAGAAAAGAAATTATGTGTTAATGGTTCCAAATTCTGCTGATTTTTTTGGTAAGGTAAAAAGAAAGATGACCTCTGAGGTCCTTTTGCCATCTCTGAATACATGATCTTTCTGAGGAATAAAATCAAGCCAACATGTTCTTGAGATTTCAGAAGCTTTGTCTCAGAAGATCTATGAGGAACAATAAAAAATAAAATTAACTTTAAAAAATTATTGGAAAGGTATTGGAAAGGTTCTGAATTCTCAGTGAGAAGACCAGGGTTTAGTGGCCACTCTGAAAAGTTCTATGTGTGACCTTAGGTAACTCCCATCCCCTCTGAGACTCAGTTTCCTCATCTATAAATTAAAGAGAATGGACTTTCCAGCTTCAAATTTCTAAGGCTTTATAAACTAGGACCACTTCTCAGAGCCCCCCCACCCCACCCCTTGGAGGAATAAAAGGTAGAGAATGACTGCTGATGGTGGAAGATGCAAATATGAAAACAAAAGCATTGATCCTTTGGAATCCAATATTTGAAAGGGCCCCCATGTGTTTGGGGGCAGCCAGGTGGCACAGTGGGTAGAGGAAGAGGTCCAGCCTCAGACACCAGCTGGGTGACCCTAGGCGAGGCACATCACTCTGTTGGCCTCAGTTTTCCACAGAAGGATATGGCCAGCCAAGGAAACCCTAAGAGGGGTCACAAAGAGTCAGACACAACTGACCAACAACAACCCAACAACCGTGAGTTTTACAGTAGTTAAAATCCTTGGTCAAACCTCGCTGAGATTTTCATCCACTGATCTGCCAAAAATGCTGAGTGCATAAGTAAGTCAGAGTTTCCTTCATCAACCTCAGGATGAATCAACCCTCAGAGGCCCCTCTTTTCACCCTAGAGGTTTCTAGGACTCTTCCTCAGGCCCTTTCCTGGATCAATAACAGTAAAAACAATTACCCAGCTGCTAGGTAAGGTGGGAGTTAGGAGAAGGTGCTTCGCTGTCTCTCCCACTCTCCAGCATTTCTCCATACCGACTTCTTTCTGGGTCTGAATGGTCATGCCTTGGACACTTCCCAGCCCATAGTGACTCGCTTGGAAGGTAGACGACATCCACCAGCACTCAGATACCATCTGCCAGCTCCTCATTCCTTTGTACTACTTGATATGGCCTTTTCTCTCCAGTTTTGTCCTTTTCCATCCTTGAGATCATCATCCTTTGAAAGAAAAGGGAAGTATCTTCCCTTTAGCTAAGCAGATTTTTCCATCTCTCCCAGAAACAGATTGGTTTCCCTTTCTTATGGTGTACATAGTAGGACTAGGGGGATTGTTCTCATCCCAAGGATATAGAAAGCATATTAAAATATCCACTGAACTTTTCATACTCTCTCCATCCCTAGTGTCTGATCCAAATTCCATCCCCTCCAAGGGCACTTTACTGAGGCTATCAATTAGGGCTGGGCTATTTTACGGGTTCTATGCATACATATTTATTCTCCAGACAGCCTCCTGGAGGCTGCAGACTTTAAAAAGCAGTCTCAGAAATGCAAAACAACTGAGAGCTGGAAAAGTGATGATCTTGATTTAGCTCATTTCTCCTGGAAATCGGAATGTAGGTTTCCAGTTTAATTGGAAAAACTGCGCTGTGCACGGAGCTCAGGCTTTTAGAACTTGGCAGGTCTGCGAGGCAGGTGGGGTGAGAGAGCTCTGCAAAATTGAAGCCATGGCTCTCAGCTCTGGCGGCTGGAGACCCTCTTTGGGTGAGGCCCCTTCAAGAATGGTTGTCAAAAATCTCCACCCTGGGTAAGCGAGACTGGCAGGGGAAGGAAGATCAAGTTACAGCCATTTGACTAGAAAGACAGGGCTAGGCTGAGGGGGCAGGAAGGTGGGTTCCCAGGGCTTTTGTCCAAAAACAGAGCAAAGCAAGGGTTTAGGGCTCTGAGGCCAAGGGAGGCGTTGCTGCAGAGAAGGGGTTTAAGAATGTGTCCAAGTGATTTCCTTTAGGCTAGCAGGAATGACCACTGTGATCATAAAATGGTAGAGCTGGAAGGAAGCTCGGGCCTCATCCGACCTAACCCTCCTCGCTTTGGAGATGAAGAAACTGCTACCCAGATAGGTAGGTGAATTGCCCAAGGTCACACAGCTGGCCAAGGCTCAGAGAGAGTCAGAGGCCAGTGAGGGGTTTTTGTTTTTTTGGTAGGTTTTTTTGGTCACTTCTCCATTCCTCCTGCACTCTTTGCTCTCCCCTCTCCTTCAATAGGATTTCACACATAACTTAGGATTTGCCCCTATGGGTTGCCTGGAGGTGAAGGAATACAAAATTCACTACAGCGTAGAGACGTTTTCTATTGAATTCATTAGCCTGCTGAAGAGGAGAGGTGGATTGGGCTTCTCCCCACTAATTCTCTGGAGTTCATTTGGGAACTTGAAAATAGGAGAAGGGAGAGAAAACCTTGCTACTATGTCTAGGGTCAGGTCTAAGTGCCCTGGCTCTTGGGGAGGTCTAGCTCGAGTTGACTGCTGAGGGCTTGAAGTCATTCCTGATTTCCTTCCTTCTCTCTGTCTCTGTCTCTGTCTCTCTCTCTCTCGGTTTCTCTCCCCCTGTCTCTCCCTCTCTGTCTCTCTTCTCTCTCAGTGGGAGGGGAGCCCTCTCACCACGTAGATCTGACAGCAAGCACACTCGTGGTCCCTTTTCACCCCACCTTGCCACTGCCTTCCAAATGTCCCCCTGTTCCTCTCAATTATTAGCTTGTGCTACTGGGGATGGCAGGAGAAAGGGCCCTCTACTTCGAAACTGAGGAACCCAGTTCAGATCCTGACTCTGCTGCTCCCTAACTCTATGGTTCTGGCAAGTCAACTTCCTCTCTCCAGCCTCAGTTTTCTCATCTGTAAAATAGTAAATGTTGCTGTTTGGTTGTGTGGGACTCTTTGTGAGTCCAGTTGGCCTTTTCTTGGCAGAAATACTAAAGGGGTTGGCCATTTCTTTCTCCAGCTCATTTTACAGATGAGGAAACTGAGGCAAACTGGGTGAAGTGACTTGCCTAGGGTCACACAACTAGTAAGTATTTGAGGCCAGATCTGAACTCAAGGTGAGTCTTCCTGGCTCCAGGCCTGGTACCCTATACACTTCCCACCTAGCTGCCCTCAAATGGTGGTTGGGTGGAGATAGGGCCAGATGATCTCTTTGGACCCTTCCAGCTCTAAATTTTCCTGATCCCACAGTCTGAGAAAGTCAAGCATTGGAGTATGGGCAGAGGTTAATCCTCTCACTGCCCTGCGCACCTCCCAGACTGGCAGCTCCTTGGAAGATTTGCAGAACCTCTGCAGACAAGAAAATTGCCCAGCTGTCACTAGAAGCAGAGCGAGGCTGAGGAGGATAAACTCTCAGGCCTGCCCTGGACCATCCGCCCTTCCAAAGGGACGGAGCAGGGCTCCACCACCCCAAGCCCCATTAAGGAAACCCAGGAAAGGCAGCGAGGGAAGGTCTCCCTCTCTCTGGGAAATTACGTTTCCTCTATTCACGATGTTCGAAAGGCTTGGCGCAAACAGCTTTCAGTATGTTGGGGTGTTACAAGTATGTCATTGAGTAACTTAGAGCCAAGTCAAAGTGGCTGCTTCGGGGGTGGAGGGCAGAATTGAGGGGAATCGGTGTCTGGCCAGCGCCTACTGGTGAGGCTTTGGGCGTAAGGACAAACGTGCATCAGCCTCTTCTCCCTCCGGGCACCTCGTCTGTGGTCCCTCTGGGACGACAAAGCTCCACCTGCCCAGCCCTAGTTCCCTGTCTCCAGCACAGAAGGCTTGCTTGCTGAATGGTTTCTGAACTAGGAAAGAACAGAGCCTTGACCAAGATCAGAGCGAAGCCATCCCTTCCAGGGAGCTAAACCTCCTGCGCTTTCCCTTCTGGAATAAAGAAGGAGTGAGCGACTTCAGGCCCTCTCTGTACCCACAGCTCATCTGGCTTTGGGGGAGAAGGAAGAAGAGAAGTGAGAGGCAAGAGGAATGCAGGGATTAGAGGGGGGCAGTGGAGAGAAGTGATCTCATTTCTCTTTTGTAAAGCGCTTAGCACAGTGCCTAGCACATAGTAGGCGCTTAATAAATGCTTATTCCCTTCTTTTCCCCTTCCCTTTCCGAACCTCTTTTTTTCTGATCTCTGAAATGAGGGGCATCAGAACAGACGCTTTCTAAGGACTCTCAGTTTTAAATTCTGTGACCCTTGTGAACCTAAAAAGGGGAGAGAAGAAAAGGAGAGCAGGGGGGAGGGGAGAGGCAGAAACAGAAACAAACATAAAAGGACAAACAAAAAAGGCCGGCAGACATGAGGACAAAGAAACACAAAGAGACCCTAGCCGGAGCGCGCCCACACACACACACACACACACACACACACACACACACACACACACAGCTAGAAAGACAACTTCGCAGTCAGGAAGACCAGGATTCAAATTCTGCCTCTGCCACCTCGTTACGTGACCAGAGGCAAATCTCTTGTGCTCTCAAGCTCAGGAAACTCCCAATTTCTATCAATTACAAACCAATATAAGATCTCTGTGTTAGTGATGAGTCGATACGTCCGATATTCCCTCCAGAGAGAAAACCACGGATCTGGCCTCTGAACACAGAATCACCCAGTATATATGCACGTGTGCATATATGAATATGAAAATATATTTAAGTATATATCTTCTGTGGTTGCAAGAAGCAACAGGCTGAGATCAGAGATACATGTGCACGCATTTAAAGATTTGTACACATAAGTTGTGGGCATGTGTGGATGCAAACACTTCTGTAGCTTCGAGGCTGAGATGGGGAAACATCTGAAAGACTATTTCACTTTCTAAAACTCTGTATGATCCCCAGTCATTCCCTGCTTCTTGCACTTCTGGGACACCTTGGCTGAGCACAGAAGACAAAGCAATGTGCTAGGAATGGGGAGGCTTTAGCTCTTAGATGAGATAAGACTCAGTTCGCGGTGGTGACTCAGGCGCTCGGCACCTGCAATCTACCACCGGCCGCGGGCTCGCCTCTGCCCTCGCCTAGCTTACATCCAGCCCTGGAAACCAGGGAGCCGAAGCATTGGCTTCCACCAAACCCCTTACCTCACCACCCTCCTCCGGAAAAAATTCGCGCCCTGAGCGCACTGGGCCAGCCCACCCTAAGGATGCCTTATTTGCTAGGCATGAAAAGTAAGCTGCTTTACACGTGTCTTTGCACTGGTCTGCTTTCACGCTTCCCCGGCAAGCTTTCGAAGGGATGGAATCTCGCGACCGGCCGCCCGACACCATCCCATCCTCCCAGCCAGATGCGGAGTCTTTCCCTGCCTCTAACTCCAGCGCTCGCTCCCCATTCGACTGGGGCTCACTCTCCAGTAGCCAGAGCTCAGAAGATGTAGAGAAAAGAGCCGTACTGGGCCTGGGGACCTTCTCCTCCCACTTAGGATTTGAAACTTTCAAAGTTGGGAGAGAGGGGTGAAGAACACTAAAGAGTGGCCTCTGGGCATTTGAGGAACCAGTGAGCATCTCTCTGACAGCTTTGAGCCTCTGAGTTCTCTTAAATCTAACTTAACAACTTGGAGAGGCGACGAAGATCTGACGTTCACACATACTGCGATTCACGGTTTGCCCAGCACCGTACGTACATACACGTGATCTCCTTAGGTCCTCACAGCAACCCTGGGAGGCACACACTCCAGGTATGATTCTCACCTTCACTCACTGCCTAGCACAATTTTAAAAATGATGAGTATAGTCCTCACACTACGCAGATGGTTGTCCCTCCACTGCAGTCTCTGACAGTTGCCTGGGGCTCTGAGAAGTGAAGTCATTTGCCGATGATCACACAGCCAGTTTGACCAGACACCTGGCTTGAAGTCAAGGCCGACTCTGTGTCCACACTATCCAGTACTTTGTAGGCGCCTAACTGGGGCCAACTGAGTTGTACAATTGTGGAGACTACGGCCCAGGAGGTTACAGGGGTGTCCCGGCGACACAAGCGATCAAGGAGGGATCTGAACTCCACTCTTGGCACCTCCTAGTCCTGGGCTCTATCCACCACAGCCCGCGGCCTCCCGAGACCTGTCGGAGAGGTATGCGTCTGGCATCCTCCAGTTTAGGGTGGGGGCCTGCCTGTAGCGAGGAGGCGGACGGCACCGTACCCTTTCTTTGAGCCTAGCCAGTTGGAGACCAATAAAGACATCCCTTTTTAGGCACCCGCCTTGCTATAGGGGATGCTTCGTCTTCCACTTTGAGACAAGTCTAGGGCAGCGTGGGCGAGGCCAGAGATTTCCGCGTCTGCGGCTCTAGGGTAAACATCGCGCTCTGAATGAAGGGCGTCGTAAAATTTAGCTGCCAGCGAGCGCCGCCTGAACTCCTCAGCTCTCGGCTTAGGCTGAAGTTAACTTAGGATGCCCCTTCCGGAGTCAGGGCAGAGAGGTGGCAGCTAACTACTCTGGCTGTAGTCCGTGGGCATATCTGGAGACGGGCGCGGGGCGCCGAGCGCCTCCATCAGCCTCTCAGAGTCCTTGAGGCCCAGAGAGCCGGGGATAGTGGGGAGATAGGGGGCAGAGTGACCTTTGGGGCCGGGGAAGAGCCGAAAAGACACTGGGCTCAGGAGCGGTCCTTTAGGCGCAGAGAGCTTGGAGCTTCCAAGGCTTCCCAGCGTCTCCCTGGCAATCCCTCTGCCAAGCATCCCTCCGCAGGGTCCCCAGGAATACGTCGGTTTCAAACAATAATGAGAAAAGCACCCCCGTAGTTCCGGGATCTCGGAGGGATGACGTGGATGCAGTGGGCAGCTCTCTGGAGAGAGCCGCAAGCCCGGCGGAGCAGGGGATATTGACCGCCGTCCGTTGGGCGCTTCCAGGAAATAACGAAAGGGACGGGGCTGGGGTGGGGGGTGACAGTATAGCCTAACCCGAATCCAAAACGCGGAACCTCTGGGAGGCCTCCAAGAAAACTCAGGGAGAATTAAGAATAATTTTAGAGAATTTAGCGGGATTTAGACGTGAGCGCCTAAGGCAGCCAAGCAGCCTTTGCTTCCCTAGAGCCTGTTCTGTGGCTGGGGTGTGCTTGCCCTTTGGGGAGAGCCCAAGGAGGTTTCCTTCCACCCGGAAGAGTACAAGAATGCCTTGAAGTGTATTGCGAGAGGGTGTGTGTGTGTGTGTACGCACGCGTGCCTGCCTATATTCCGAGGAGTCATTCAGTGTAGGCAGCTCCAGGTGAAGATCCCCTACTGCCAGCGCAGGTCACGGGCACCTCGCAATTTAGAGGCTTCGAGAGTTGTTGAAGTGATTTCCCCAGAACCATGGACCCACTATGTGCCAGAGGCGATCTTAAATCTAGTCTTCCTGACTCCGAGAACAACTCTCCATCCACTATGGCAAACTGTATCTCTTTTACAAATAGATACACAATGAATAAGAGACAATGGCGGAGGAGGTCGGGGGCGAGGAAGGCACTAAGCAGCTGGGGTTATGTAGATGTTCTTTGAGCTTAGTTTAGAAAGAAGTGAGTGATTCTGATTCCCTCTGACACCAGACGCCTTTAAGGGAAACGACTGAATTTAGACTCGAAACCTTGGCAAGCTGGGGGTAGCTACCTTCATTAGTGAAGGGGAAGAATCCCGGCTGCAGACCTTGGACGTTCCCCATCCCCCACCCCCAGCATTTTCCCGGGTCCAAGCTCAGAGGTGGTAGCGGGGAAGGGTTAGCCTGAGCTGCTGAGTTAGAAGAGATAGCAGAGTCCCCTGGTGCGTGCCCGGGCCCTCCGCTGGGCCCCTGGCCCTCTTCTCTTTAATCCTAAGGGGGGCGGGAGGCAGGGAAGAGAGGGGCAGGGGTGGGAGCACACAGAGTAAGGAGAAAGCAGGAAGGGCCTGGCTTTCCGGTAGCAGCTCCAAGGAGTGCCTTTGAGACGTTCGAGTTTCCCTTCTTGAGACCCAAACATGTGGTTACTCACGCCGAGGAGCAGGGAGGCCCAGGGCTCAATAAGCCAGTTGATGGGGACCTCTCCTCTTTAAAGTAATAATTTGCTAATTCGGATCTATTGCTTTTAAATATCAAGTTCTGGAGGGCTCGGTCAATGCAGCCTTAATTTCATCCCACTGATGAAGGAGGTTTCTAGGTGGCGCCCGCAGTGCGCGCGGAGGGAGAAAATAGGGGATCTGGACCCTTTGGAGAAGCACTAGCAATGTGGCAGACTTATTAACCGATTACAAAACGCGTGGCTGCCGCCGCCCGCAGCCGCCCAATTAGCCAGCCAGCCTCTTAATAGCCTGGAAAGACAAGGGGTTCTAAGCGGGTGTCCTGCGCCCCCTCCAATTCTAAACCTAGGCCTTCCTCCTCGGGCTTTGGGCGCACTCAGCCAGCCTCCTCTCCAGCCCCTGCTCCGTCTCTCTCAGAGGGTAAACTGAGTGCCTTACTTGTAGAAATCAGGCAGGGGCCTTGCTCGGGCCAGAGCTTTGGTGGGGAGTGTTCCGTCATCTCCAAGCCAGGGCAGAAGTCCTTGATGGTTTCATTTGGGAGACACCTCTACACGATACGCCATCCTCAGCAAAAACAAGGAGAATTCTACCTCCCTCCATCCCATCTACAATACAAAGAAACATATTGGTTTTTCATATTTGTACGTAGGGGTGGGGTAGAGAGTGCGCGTGTGTCACAACTATCCCCGAATTGTTCGCCGTTGGAGTTTAGAATGAAAACCCCTCTCTAGGAGGAGAGAAAGGCTTGCCGCATTTTGCAAAACATCAGGACCACTTCTCCGGAGCTAGAGAAGGAGGCCCCGCGGGCTGGTCCGGGAGCGAACCTTACTCCGCCACAAAAAGGGGGCCAGGAGCGGAGGGTTCAGCCGAGGTGAGCGCACCCTGCAAGGGCGCACGAAGGTTCACAGGAGCCGGGGAAATCGGACCCTGCCTAGTTGTTGGGAACAATAATAATTTTTAGAAGAAAAAACGCCCCCATTATTCTGCATCTATTAAATGCCTGCACACAGCCGAAGCCCCCCACCCTCCAAGCCAGCTCGGCGTTTCCAATTATGCAGTTACAATATATCCATATGTCCAAATGTGTGTGTGTGTGGGGGGGGGATGGGAAAAAAACCAGCTACTTTGAAACCCTCCTTTGTTTGTTACAACCGCAGGACTCCGAATGCACACTTCCAAGGAGAGGAGAGCTTTCTCCGAGGAAGATAACGATTCGGAAACGGGAATGGATGGGATCCAGGATTTGATCCCCTCAAATTAAAATGGGTAGAAGGACCCAGTAAGCCCGGGTGTTTGCTTCCACTGCGGGAAGAACAGACCAACAACCCCTTGGATACATTGGTTAAAAAGGAAAAAAAAGGAAGGAAAAGTCGAAAAGACAAAGAAAAGCACACTTTGGCTGTAACTATATAACAGGCCTGGAAATTTGATTTTCATTCTGTTCCTGATCCTACTTTAGACCCGGGTTGATGGATCCAACATTCTGTACCTTCTCTGTCTTTCCGTTCAGAGGAACCGTCTCGAAGCAGATTGTTTCATGGAAAATGAATTGTGTGGATTTCCACTCCCACTCCCTTATGATACAGATTCATTTTTTTTTATGAAAGGCACAAGCCCCCAGTCCCACTTCCTAAAAACAGGCTAGCCTTGTTCCGTGTTCAATTCTGAGTTCCACAAAGTAATAAAATAGACACGATTCATACTCGATATAATGCAATACAATAATAATAATATGGCACAGATTAATCATCCACTGTTCTGACGTGTTTAAGCGAGGTTGAACAGGCCAGGACTATTATTTACAGAATTTCTGATAGGAACTTGTGGGCAGTTACAGCGAATTGGGTTATGGAACAAACAGACGTTTTATAAGGATATGTACGTGTTTATGAGAAAAGATACCTTGGGAAAAAAACGTCAATTGGCGCGAGTTGATCCGAGCAAATGAGTTTTTGAGACCCAGTGGAGTCTCCCCTCACGCCCTGTATAGCACTCTCGATCCGTTCCTGCACAAATCTATGCTTACTTTGTTTGAGACATTCAAAGGATCGGAATAAAGAGAAGCAAAAAAAAAAAAAAATCGATTCAAATGCATGCATATACTTTAAACACCATTCTAGAGAGTTGAACTGAAAGAGAATTTGACCTCACTTTGGTCATTTTTTAAATTTAAATTTTATTTTTTAAATATGAAAAGTACAGTAGTTTTAACAAAGTGATTTAGCTCCCTGTATATGTGCGTATACATATAATATACATTTATCTTTCATTGAAGACCAAAAAACAAAAATACGCTCCAAGGAAGCCGTAGGATCGACCCCCGACACCACCCCCCTCGCCCCAGAGAACAACCTTTTATCGACCACCTCGCACTCCCCTCACCCCCTGACGACTGTCGCTGGGCTGTGGACTGCAACTCGTCGAGTTCTAATTGGGTCTGGGTCGAGATGAAAGAGTAATCCTAATTAGCAACATACTTCTTGTTTTTCTTGAGGGCTTGATTTCAGATCTAGTGGCAACCATAAGCTTTTGTGTTGCTCAGATGCGCCGTCTTTATCTTAATGAGAAAATTTTAGCAAAGGGACTTAGAAGCCCGAAGATAAATGGACAGCCAGGCTGGAAAGGGGTTACTTTTCTGTGCTAGACGGCATCCGCCCAGAGAAGGAGGGAGGGAAGGAAAGAGAGAGAAGCTTCAGAAGATAGGGGCCAAATAATCCCCAGTTCCCATACTATTCCCTTTCCCTTCTGTTTGTCTTCTGGGTTATTTCAGAAAAGAGATGTAACCTGAATCTGTGTTTAGGTTATGGTTGCGGAGTAAGGCTAGAGAGCTATGACAAACCATGAGGACAGAGATTTTTCAGTCAAAAGTTAACAGGCTTTTTCCCCGTGAGTGTTTAATACAAAACACTGAGTGAGTTGGATTTTCTGATAAAGATCTTAACATGTAGAGAAGGCGGGTTTTCATGAGGAGGTGAGGCTAGTCATCCAGGAAAAGCCCCCACCCCCCTTCCCTCCCTTCGTGGAAGGTTCCACCCCCTGGAAAACAAAACTTTGCATTTTTTTTGGCTTTTTTTTTTCTTCTCTTTCCTGGAGGGACTGCCGTCAGTGAAGTGGGGAACGGATCTTAAGGAGTAGCTCACAGACTGTGCGCCGTCTCCAAGGCCTTCTTGGATCTAGCTAGCTTGCTTTTCCTTCCTTTCTTTCCTTCCTTCTTCTTTCTTTCTAAGTTCCTCCTCTTTTCAGCTATTCCGAGTGCGTCTCGTTGGGTACGAGCAAAAGCCGGAACAAGAGTCCTGGGCCCTTCCTGGAGTTGGTATGTGATAGCCGGGCCTCCCTGTGCCATGTATTGGAAGAGCGATCAGATGTTTGTGTGTAAACTAGAAGAAAAAGACGTGCCTGAACTGGCTGTTTCCACTGAGAAGGTGAGCCAGCAGACCAGACGCCTTCCTGGTCTGTCCCTGCGTCCGTCTGCCCATCCGTGTATGCCGGGCGCAGTCCCCTGAAACCGCCCAGGAGCGCGGGCGCGTTTTCCCCTGCAGCTCTGACTTGGGGTATTATTATTTATTTAATCATCATCTCACCCCTCCCAACACCACCGCCAGGAAAAACAAAATCTGAGTTATGGAAGTAGCCGTGTGGGAAACGAAGCCTTCAGTGTAAAGCCGCTTCGGGTACAAGTGAGTGGGAGGTTTGGTTCTTCTCGTTTTGGGGTTATTGTTGCCGTGGTGGTACGATGTGGGGGAACTGGCTAGCACTAGATAGGATCTAGCTTTGTGGACCAGTGGGTCACGAGCAGCCGCAGAGGCCTCCCGCATCGTCCTTTTCTGCAGGCGGGGAGAAAGGGGCTTCGTCACCTGACGAATCAGCTCTCGGAAAGAAGTGTAAGGGCATTGCCTTGGACTTCGCAACCCCAAGGGGCTCACCTCTGGGGCCGAGACAAAAGTACCCATCAAAAGGAGTTTGGGGTTTTGGGACCTCCTTCGCGCGCACAATCTGCTGGTCTGGGGAAAGCAGCTGCGAGCTCTTTTTTGTATCTTCCGAGCCTGTGGACCAGTGCCCTCTGGCCCCCAAGAAGGCCCGGCTCCAGCCGACGTGGGCCGGAGAGGGTCGCTGCTGTTAACGAATTCCCTCCATCAATCCCCTTAGCAAGCTCGGGTGACCTCCGCCAGACCAGCAGCGCCCCGCGGCCAGCCTCGGCCCAGAACACTGGCAGGAGGCCGGAGAAGGGTGCGCGCACACAATCACGCACACAGAGAGACACACACACGCACGCACTCCTGAGTGCTTGGCTGCTGTCTGCCCTTCGGCCAGGTCGCGGCCGAATCGGTGGCCGCCGCTGGGCCTCCCCTGCAACGGCCCGGGTTTGGTCAAGGTCTCGGGGGCAGGGGTCTTCCTTGGTGGGGCTGGGCAGAGCGGGGAAGAGCCATCCCGGGCTGCTCCGCGGCGGGCGCTGGGAATGGAAAGCTCGAGCCGAAAAGGAGAGGGGAAGCGAGAGGCAGTGAGCGCAGCCGCCTGGAGCGCCTTTGAGCCCCATCCGCGAGAACGCGAGGGTAGTCTGTGCCCACGTCGGAAAGAGGGAGAGCGAAAGAGAAAGAAAGCAAACTCGAGGGGAGGGTTTGTTGGTGGTTTTTAACGGCCCAAATTCGCTGTAGTCAGATGCTACCTTGAATCACTGGCCTAGCATTTGGCGTGGCTTACCAACAGTCCTTGGGCCGCGCTAATGTTGACTCTTTCTAATTGAGCTATTAAGTGGCGATTTCTACCTAAAAGAAGCAGCTCGGGGAAATACACCCTCCGACGCCCCCGCAGGCCCCTGGCTCCTCCCCCGTCGCTGCGGCCACGGGTCTAATTGCGGCCGGTGTGCGGAGCGGCCGGCTGCGGGCTCCCGCTCCATCTGAAGCTTTTTCATTCAAATTGCCGTCGGAACAAACCCCAGGCTGCGGCAATCCCGCCGCAATTAGCGTTCAAGTGTCCTATTAAACCTCTTCACCTTTGGGGTTAGCCAATTCAGAAAGGGCCCCCTTACAAAACATATGTATGTCTTGCTCTTTTAATTGCCGCTATTAAAGAAATCAAGTTTCGAAGCGCCCCCCACCCCCCAGCTCCCTCCTGGATCCTTTTCTTCTCTCCCATCTCCCCCTCCTTCTCCCAACCCCCCTACACCCCTCCTGGAGCCCAGGGATCCCAGCTCCGCCGTGATTGACGCCTGCAAAAAAAAAAAAAAAAAACCGCTTTGTCCGTGGCTGGTGATTAACTTGTTACCCCCAGCGGGGGGGCAGGGGGCTCTTCGGAGCCCAGCTACAGCAGGCGGGCGGGCCCGGTTCAGGCTCCCAGCCCTCGGGGGGGGGGGCAGCTCGGCAGGGGGACGGGAGGGGGTCCTGGACGGGCCTCCAGACCCAGAGCCATCATCCATCCATCCATCTCTCATCCTCTCCCTCTCTCATCTTCTCCTCTCTCTCTCTCTCTCTCTCCCTCCCTTCCTCGCTCCCTCCCTCCCTCCCCTTCTCTCTCTTTTTCTCCCTCTTCTCTTCCCTTTCTCCCATTTCTTTCCTTCTCTCTCTCCCTAGTTCCCCAGGCTCATGTCTGAGGAGTGCGGGCGGACTGCAGCCCTGGCGGCGGGGAGGACACGGAAAGGCACCGGGGACGGGGGCCTGGTAAGTGTGAGCCCCAGTGTTTACCGCGGGAAAGGGGGAGCCGTGCACGGCCCCGCTTGGTCCCCGGGGCGGCCCGGGCTGGGAAGGCGCTGGCCCGTCCCATTCCTCCGAGTTAGTGCTCAGCTGGGGTAGAGTTAATGAGACGTGTGTGTGACAGAGAGAGAGAGATGGGGGCGGGGGGGGCAGGGGGCAAGGGGGAGGGGAAGAGCGGCCCGGGCTGGAGGGCGGGGGCGGATGCGGCCGGACTAGCGCCCGGGGGTCACGGGCAGGGCAGAGCCTGCTGCTCCAGAAGCCCCGTGGGCCTCGGAGCCGTCGGGGGCGGCGAGGTTGGGGAGCCGCGGAGCCCCAAGGGTCCTCCGCGAGTGAGCGCGCCCCCGGCGCTCTGCTTCCTCCGCCAGGTGAGCCCCGAGGGCGCGGCAGACGAGGACTCGTGCTCCTCCTCGGCCCCGCTGTCGCCGTCCTCGTCACCGAGGTCCATGGCCTCCGCCCCCGGCTGCCCCCCGGCCAAATGCGTGTGCAGCAGCTGCGGCCTGGAGATCGTGGACAAGTACCTGCTCAAGGTAAGGGCTTCGGGACGCCAATCCCAGCCGCCCGTCGTGGCTGTCCCGCGGGCCCCGGGCCAAGGAACAGACGTGGGGAGCCACGCGGTCTGGTGCCGGGACCAAATTCTATCCCTTTGCGGTGGGCTCGGCATAGTGGGGAACACGGGGCAGTGCGGGGAAGGCTTGCGGGGGGCTCCCCCATCCGGCCTCCCGGCCGGAGCCCCAGCTTTCTGCGTGCACGAGCTCCCCGAGGGAAGAAGGGGCTGCTCGCGGTTTTCGTTCCTTGTGTGCCCCGCGCGGGAGCCAGCGCCCCCCAAATGCCGCCCAGCCCCAGCAACCCACCCTGGGCCAACGGCCGGGGCAGGCTCCGGGGGGAGACGGGATTGGGTGGCCCTCGCCTCTGCTCCCCTCCTTGTTTCCTCATCCCCAAGTTCTCCATCTAGCTAGCCTCACCCGAAGGTGCTACTGCGTCCGGAGCAATCAGCCCCTTTCCTGAAGGTGAGGGTTCCCCCGATCGGGTTCTGCCCCTTGCCGGCTGTGGAGAAGGCGCTGGGCCGAGAACTTGGCTCATTGCTCTCATCTCGTTTCATCTCGGCCACCTAGGAGACCCACAAAGATAGGATCCCCCCCCACACACACACACGCACACACTTAGCACTAAAATCCTCCTCAGCTCTTCATTAGTTTATTCCGGCTTGTCTGGGCTTCCCAGTTCCCCTTCCCAGGGTTCTGGCCTCTGCTCCGGTGCTGCTTGCTTATTTGCATGGGTTTGGTTTAGAGGTTTGGCGGTGGGCCTTAATGTGTTATGAATCCTGCTAGCTTTCCCTCCTCCACCCTCTTTTTGTATTAGTACTGAAAGGCTTGAAGGTCCCTGGGAACAGTTGGGGGGGGTCCTCATCCGAATTTGATTTTGCACATTTAGTGAGTTCCCCAGCAGTGAACTGGTTTCTCCAAGAACGGCCGCTTTCTAGTTCTGAGGCTTCCTTCCTGGAGTCCACTGGCAGATGTAACTTTGAAAATACGGTCAAGTTTCCGCCTTAAACTATCACCGTTTCTTCATTTACAGGATGGGAATTCGATTCCCTGGCGGCTTCTCCAGGTTTTAGTGAAATCTGCTTTTATCTTTTCCTAGCTTTATTTTAGCTTTTCAAAAATGCAATTAAGAAATTGAAAAGCTAATCCCAATAGTAGGTTTTTAAAGGTGATCTCTTAATATATCTTTTAAAAATCTTAGATACCAAATTTTTATTTTTCCAAATTGGTAATATTATTTCTGAGAGAAATAGACTAGACTAATTATTCCATAGTAGACTAGATGAGACCTTCCTTTTTGTCTGTAGCCAAGCACTTCGGTGATCACCCTCTTAGTGGTTTGGACTTTTGTAGAGCTGCTGGCCGTGAGGCATGTGGAGGCTGTATTTGAGAATAAGTTGCTGAAAGAGCTGGTGCATTCAGAGGCTCTGACTTTTGCTCTTCTGATACATAAAGCATCTTAAGAGAAATGTCGAGTCTAGGAACGCTGGTGTTGGATCCTCCAGGCCTCAGTTATATGCCACCACTTTGGGGCATGTTTGGAATCTAAAAGCATGGTTAGGAATCTGAGAGTTTGTGATCTTTTGGAAAATGCACATGGCCTAAAACCCAGGTTTGACTGCTTGCTTATAAAATTTGACTGGAAGATGCCAGGCTGTGCTGGCTGCTACTGGGTAGTTCACTGTCAGCCACTGAGAACATCAGGTCGTTGTGTTTGGCAGGAAAACGGAGCTCATGACTGATGGTGACTTCTTGGTACTGTCTAGTGGGCCTGGTTTTTGTCAGACTTCGGTTCAGATCCAAATTGGGGCACAAGTTCTGGCTTTCACATGCTAGCCAGAGGGACTGTATCGAATGGCTTGTTTAATTCATGTTGCAGTACATCCCTCTGGGGGATTTAGCAAGCTGGGGTGTGCCAATATGGTTAGACATACAATGTCTCAAACATCGGTTTAGTTCAGTTTGGGTGAGTTTTTAAAAGTGGACAGAGGCTTTCTCTTAAAAAACAATTGTAAATCTCTAAAGGAAAATCCTGAATCTCTCTTTGAAGGAAGATAGCAGTGATAGATTAGACATGGATCCAGCTTTACTGCAAGGCAAAGGGCCTTTCCTCGGGTGCTGAAGCTTCATTTATTGGTGGTAAGAAATCCCTGATGGAACAATAAAGAAAAAGGTCTGTCTTGGCTCCTTCTTTCTCAGCTGATACCCCAGCCCTCATATTTGGGGTTCTGTGGATGATGCAGAGTTTCCAACCTACCATTTTATAATGACCCCCAACGGTTCCAAGGAAATGCCTATTTCCTTAGAGATCAGAACTTTGTCCAGTTTGTTTGCTCTGTTATCCCATAAAGGAGGCTCTTTGGTTGGTTTGGAAGGGCTCTGGGTTTGTGTATAATCATGACAGGAAGCCAAAGGGGGAACTTCGGTCTCTTGCCATTCATTTCATTTTGGTCAAAACCTTTGGTTTCTATGGGACCTCCTTCTCTGCAGGCTCAAATGAGATATACTGCTTGTACCACACTTGCCAACCCCCCCAAAAGTGTCTTTACTGTTTGAAGGTCAGCTGCTTGGAGAGTGTTGCCATTGGAGGTGGGTTACAGGGCCAGAAACATAGTTGAATAGAGGACATACCTCGGTTGGTTTGAGAAGCCAGTCTCATTGGTGTGTCCACCATCAGCGACATAACTGTTTGGCACCAACACTAGGACTCATATCACCTGGGACCTACTCAGAAACCAGCACCTTGCTGGAGGGAGATTGGACTTTTCAGGCAAGTCAGCCATACAAACACATCTTTGTTACTGATTTCAGTAGTAGATTTGTGGTGCCACCCCTCACTTATTTTTCTGGCACAATTACTTAGGTGACATTTTGAATAATCTGTGTCAGAGTTGTGTCTGGCCAGAGATAGACTATGGCTTTTTTAGGTTAGTAAGTGAAAGAAGCCAGGAAGAATAGGCCTTAAGCTTTCTTCCTATAAACTGAAGAATTCAGATGGTCTTTCTGAAAGTAAGCCTTCAGGGTCTGCTATCTCCTCCCCTCTGCTGGTGATCAGAACATTCACCACCAAGTAACTAAACCATTCCCTCAGCACAAGGACTGACTGCCGGAGCAGAGGAATGCCTGAAACACAACCCCAGTATCCGGCTCCTCAGCCTGGTCAAAAGTTAGCCTGGCAAATGATGTTCAGCAGAAAAATGAAGCTCCTGTTTTCCTTTGGAAATAGGTGCCATTGCTGTGTGGTTGGGCCAAGATTGCAAACTCAGGTTAGATCAGTTTGACTTGGGAGGTTTGGACAGAGTTGGGGCGGGGGGGGGGGGGGGGGGGGGGGGGCGCCGAGTTCAGGTCACACCTCTCAGGGGGAAGAAAACCACCCACTCCTTCTGCAGGCGCTTGGTTTGTGTTCTTACAAGTTAAAAGTCTGATCCAAAGTCTGAATAAAAAAAAAAGGCAGCAGAATCTTTTGTGATGATTTTAGAAGAAACATGTAAGTTATAATTTATGGAAGATTTGGTGGGATTATAGGGAACCAGATGCATATTTATAAAAATGTTAGTTGAAGCCCTTCAGGTTAGAGGCCAAATACCAAAGTGTCTCACAGTGGCTCCATGTCATAAAGCTGGGGGCTCAGCCTTGCCTGGGACACACAGGTGTGACCTGTGGACAGAACAATAGCCTTTAAGTACTGAGGTAGAACCCTATAAAACCAAGGCAGGAAGGAGTTGATGATGTGGATCAGTGCAAGGAGTTTGCATGCCAGGAGTTCTATGGGCTAATCAGATCACGAGTCTTTCCTGCCTATGCCCCACTCCCCGCTCAACAACAACAAGGTTTAAAATAGAAGATGTATGTTCCTCTGATGTTCCTGTGTGCCTGGAGCAGGCTTTGGAGCCTCTGACTGTATGGTGGGCCGTGCTGGGTTCTGGATTGTTAGAAGAGCTTGCTTTCTTTTCCCACTTGTTATCTTTCCAGGTGAATGACCTGTGTTGGCATGTTCGGTGTCTCTCGTGTAGTGTCTGCCGGACCTCCTTAGGAAGGCACACCAGCTGTTACATTAAAGATAAAGACATTTTCTGCAAACTCGATTATTTCAGGTAGGTTAGAAAGGCATCGACTCAGAAACTTTCACTTTTGAGGTTTGTTCTAGCAAAATTCACTTGGGAATGAGCATGACTTAATAGCTTTCGTTGGGGTAGCCATGGTGCCCAAGTCTTTTTTTTTAAAGATCAGTCTTTTGGGAATATGTCCATCAGCTACTTCCACTGTAAAGAAAAAAATCCTCACATGGCTCTTCCCTTTTAAGAGTGGAAGTTCAGGTGGTAGAAAAGCTGGCTTTGCCCAGTAGCCTCACAAGATCATTCAAAGCCACGTCCAGCTCTACTAAGATGCAACCAGAGTGTCCCAAGGCCTTCCCATTAAGATCCTCAGGAAGGTAGTCATTGGCAGACTAGATCAGTGCCCACCACGCAGAAGGCAGCAAGTTACCCCCCAGGTACTGGTACTACCACATTCTACCCAGGACATGTTATTTGACCTACAATAATCTGGCCTTCCGGGGCCTACTTCGACTTTTTTCTTAACATCATCTTTCCTATATGGAATTTCATTGAAACGATTCCCAAATTCTTTATGTATGCTTTTAAAAGAACCAGACGATACAGGGCAGCAGTGGACCAAAACAGGAAGTCATTTTTTACAGATGGTAAGCACAATTTTCCAAAATTGTCAAGAAAAAAATAGATTTTTTTTTCTATCTCCATTTAGCTTTTACAGAGGCATGTCATATGTGAGAGAAAGAGACCATTCAGGTACAATTGGGAGTTTGGGCTTTGCAGTTGAGTAAAGTGTGGGTAACTTCATAAAAATTCATAGTCTGGTGATGAGGAAAAATCGAAATGCCTAGTTAGAAAAAGGGGGCAGCCTTATTCTCTCTATTAGGATCCCAGATAGGCTCGAAGGCTGAGGTTGGCTTCCTTCGTTCTCTCTGGAGGACTGCAGGCCTCTTCTAGTGAATGAAAGTACCCCGGGATTTTAGAGGCTAGCTGTAGCAGCATTTCGGACTGGGACTTTGGGGCAGTTGACGTTCTCACCATTTTACTTACGTCCTAAATTGCTTTGGGGGCAGCATTAGCCAAAACCCTCCAAGTCCGTTGAAGCGGTCAGCACCTGGGCTGCCACTCTTAGCCACATTTCAGAGCCCAGTTTGGCACCTTGGACAGACATCATTGGCCCTTCAGAAATAGGTTTGATTGGACTGGAGCTAAATTGGACAGAAAATTTGCTAGTGCCTTTGGTTTTCTGCTTTCTACCCCTGGAATTGCTGCTCTGTTTGACAAATGCTCTCCAGGCACTGAATCTGAAAGGAAAGGAAGGGTTGTTGGACACTTGTGTGTGCGGCCAGGGTGGGGAGGGTCTGTTCAGGGGGGAGCATCTTGGACCTTAATAAGGTCCAGTCTCTTCCCTGAAAGCACCAAATGGCAATTTTCCCCCTTATGGATGACAGCCATGTATTTTGGCACTAAGGGCCTGGTGGAGTGCTGGTTTTGGTTTGGGGGGACTGAGCAGTGGGGTGTCCATCCTACCTCATTTGGTCACCGAGTAGTCTCCATTTTCTGTCCCAATCTGCCAATTTATTTTACTCTGTCTACAATATGTATTATACATAAACATATTTTTCCAATCAATTCTGGTAATGGAATGCTTTGGAGTATTTGGAATTGATCAGCTATAAAAGCAGGCTCATCAATCGTGAGGCTGGGGACTCAGCGTGTTCGCCTGGGCCGCCCTTTGGTTCAAATCCTGGGCGTCCTGAGCGTGTCGCCAGTGACGGCTTTCATGCTTCAGGAGCTTATGTTGTGTTTGTTTATTTTTACCCAATTCCTTAGATTTAAAGCCCTCCCAATGTAGCAAGTAATTAAAAAGAAACCAAGAAAACACAAAACTCCTAAACTACTATTATGCAATCATGAGCAGTCTTTGCTCTCAGGGACTCTGTTTGAATTAAAACCCACTATTGAGAGGTGGCCCTTTTGGAGATGTGAGGAATTATTATGTTTTCAGAACATACTGAGTCCTTGTGGGAGGAAAATTAGAAGAAAGGTCCATTAAGATGTTGAATGTTGGCCAGGAGTAAGTTAAGGGGAAGGGACACAAATATGTCTCCTTGGCGCATTCTGGCATTGCTCGGTTTGACTCAAGATGAAATTTCTGTCTCTCTTTTCTGCTCCCCCCCCAACCTTCTTCTTTACCGTAGAAGATACGGAACCCGCTGCTCTCGCTGTGGGAGGCACATCCACTCTACTGACTGGGTCCGGAGGGCCAAGGGGAATGTCTATCACTTGGCCTGCTTTGCTTGTTTTTCCTGCAAAAGACAACTCTCTACCGGAGAGGAGTTTGCTTTGGTTGAAGAGAAAGTCCTCTGTAGAGTCCATTACGACTGTATGATGGACAATTTAAAGAGAGAAGTAGAAAATGGTAAATTCTTCCTCTGTCTCAGGATGTTGTGGGGGGGAGGTGGCCTGGGTGGTGGGGGCAAGAGGAGGAATAGCGTGGTGGACAAAATGTTTGTGCTGAAGTTAGTTACTGTTTTAACTTCATGACTGTTGGGCTAAAATAATTTTATTTGTTATATTACAGCCCGAGTAATGCTCTGTGTATAAAATAATTTTCTAATATTTATAATAATTGTACCCTATTTTTAAGATTTAGATCTCTCTCCATATATGTATGTATACACATATATTTTAAACTATCAAACTAAATTTTATTATTTCAGAAATAAGCATGCCGCTTTTCTCTGATGGATAGGTGAGCTATTTCTGGATAGCTGGTGATAATTACTATTTCTGGAAGACATATTTATCATTTTACAGATTCAATCTCATTCATTAAAAACTTCCTAAGATAGCTTATACTGTCAAAAATTTACAAATTTTATGTACAAGGAAGTTGTTTCTAAATTAATAGTGGATGGTGGGGGAAAATCACATTAATAAATACAATATTTTACAAAGACAGAACTAATTTGGCCTTGAGTGGAAAGGAAGGCAAGGACATTGATCTCTGATAGTTCTGGGAGGGAAAATGATTCCACGTCCTAAATGACAAACAGAATCTTTAAAAAAAAAAATAAAGGGCAAAGATCCTGAGGAATTTAGGGCTAGTGAAGAAAGAGAAACCATCTACCAGAACTGCCCCATTCTTCGACCTAGTCTGAGAAAGCCACGTGTGTGTGTGTGTGTGTGTGTGCGTGTGTGTATATATATATGTATATATATATATACATATATATGTATATGTATTAATATGTTTACTGTGGCTGTGTTGGAATGTGATACTTTGGAAGTTTTAAACTTGAAGCAAAATATTTCTCAAAATGCCTAGTTCTAATGATTTAAAACCAGAACGTACAGATAGAAGCTCTGATCGGGGTACTCTAGAGAGGTTAACACTTTGAGACTGGATGGCTGGCCAAAGGACCTTTCCTTTAATTGAAATAGAAATATTATTGTGATGTTCCAAAGGCATTGTCACAATGACCTTTTTAATATAGATATTTTGCTTGAAAATTGTGTGTCTGTGTGTGGGGTGTGTGTGTGAGAGAGAGAGAGAGAGAGAGGGTACACAGGCATCTTTCTCAGTTACACGGGAAGCTAAAATGTGCGCTTCTTTGTTACTAAAGGAGAGTAGGGGCATCTCGTCTCTACCTGATGCATTTCTAGAGTCCTTTGCTTAGCAATGGCCCTATTTCAGCCCATAGGGATGTGTATACTTTTTCTTAGGGCTAGCGCACAAATGCTCTTTTTGGCCCATCCTGTTTGCGTTGTGTTGTGGCTTTAAATGTCAGCTCCAGATCTTTTCTCCAGGGCAGGGGATTTTGTTGGTCCCATGCCATGTGAGCTCTGACGTTCTGGCCTTTCTTTGTACCCTTGGCACTTAGCATGGGACCTGGCTCCTTGGAAGTGTTTAATACATGATTGTTCCATGACCAGTGGTATATTGAAGAAATAAAAAATGGGCAGAATGGATTCTGGCAGCCTGGCTGTGTTCATCTGAATGATCAACACAATTGCTTTATTTTTCTTTTGAACTTCAGGGAATGGAATTAGCGTGGAAGGCGCACTGCTCACTGAACAAGATGTCAATCACCCCAAACCGGCCAAGAGAGCTCGGACCAGCTTCACAGCCGATCAGCTCCAGGTAGAGGCTGCTGGTGGGGGGATTTGGAAATGTCAGTGACAACCCTCCCTCTTGTGCTTCACGGCCCCATTAACACATGGTTCTTACAGCCCTACCAAAGCCTGGCTTTTATATCCTTTTAGGAAACCAGCTAGGTAGAGCTGTAAAAGTTCTCTGATGGCCCCCAAGCAGTTCATGGTGGCCCCAGAAGAGCAGGCATGTTCTTGAAACAGAACCAGCAGCTGCTCCAATTTTCCCCCCAGAGGCAGTTTGGTGGTGTTCTGCAAAACGGAAGCAGGATGTTTCTGTTGCGTCTGCCCAATGAAATTGGTTTCTAGAAATTTACATCACTGCACATCATTTCTAAAGAAAACAAAATATTTTTGAGAAATCATGGAACATCAAGATGTATCGCAAGCAGCTTTTGGGGACCTTAACATGTTAACGTTTTATATTTCACTAGAGCACACCACAGTCAGCCCTCTTAAGGAGGGCCAAGATGGTATGTTTTCAGGGTTGGAAATAATTGCAGTCACATGGACATAAACAGGAACCTAGAGGTTGGTGCCAATCAGATGGACCTTTTTCTTATTTTTAGAGGGACTGAGGGTTGATGATGCCTCCTGAAGGGGGAAGGCTTATTTTCTTTCAGTCTGGTGTACGTCAGTGTAACTGTGATTGCCGTAGGCTTGAGTCCCCCAGATATTAGGAGAAGCTATACATCAACTTGTTTCCAAGGACAGCCACATCCTCTGGTGTGGCTCATGTGTCCTTCAGGCTCTTACCTACGACTTAATATATGAATTTCTGCCTTTCAGACTTTGGGCATCTCGCTTCAGGATGGTTGGGAGGATCGTGGCAAATTATTGAACAAATGTTTAATGCTGTTTTCGCACAAGACTGTCCCCGGTGCCAGCATGTAGGGTTACTCTCAGGCAGGGTGACTCAGCATAGATACAGATGTACAATTAAGCTTTTAAAAAGTCACTTTCAGTGAAAGACCAACTGCCATTAGGTATAAAAACAATTCACAGTACCAGGATTGGGGTCTGCATGAGAAGGAATGAATGAAACGTTTACCAGTTGGGTTGCTGGGCAAGCCCAGAACAGGGTCTGGATTCAAGAGGACCCAGTACAAATGAATCACTTCACCTCTGCTGGGATCAGTTTCCTCATTTTGAAATGGGGCTCACAATAGCACCTACCTCCCAGGGTGGTTGTGGTACAAATGAGATGATTGTGTAGCATTTAACACAGTGCCTGACTCATGGTAGGCGCTCTGTAAACGTTAGCCATTATGATTGTGAAGTGTTTACTATGGACTAAGGACTGGAGATGCAAATAGAAAAGAAAGACCACCCCAGCTCTCCAGGAGCTCCCATTCTAAGGGCAGGAACAACCCACGGAATAGTTCAGCTGCCGGTCAGATGGGAGGTCCCATGGTCCTTAGTGGGCAAGGCCAATGGATGGTCACTCCTTGCCTTCCCTGCCATTTCCAGGGGTCAGGTCCACTGGACCTGGAGAGTTTGAACCTTTGGACATGGGGGTAGTCCCATGGCTTCCCAAGCTCATGAGCCGGCAGTCCTGGGGTGTTGCTGTCAGGGAGAGTAAAACCTTGGACACTTCATTCAGAAAGTAGCAGTGACCCAGGAAAGAGGACTGGTTTTCATGAGGGTGGGAGCTAAAAAGAAGAGAAAAGCAGGGCTTGAAGCTGGGAAGGCCCTTGGAAGCCATGGAGATATGGCCTTCATTTTACAGATTCAGAAAATGGGCGTTAAAGACTATTGATTTGTCCCATGGGTGACAAAGTCAGGATTCAAACCTGTGCCCTGTTCCCCAAAGCATACTGCCCTTAGCCTGCTGGCTTAACTTGTACAAAGTCCATTTTTAGACTCCTCAAGGAAGTCCACATAGAGTGAGGTTGACCAAGGGAGATGATCATTTGTGACATTAAATTGAATATTAGTTGAATTTTTTGAAAAAACCAGCCAAACTTGTCTCCCCAGATTTTTTCCAGATATTTTAATATCCGGAGTAAAACTTCCCAAGTGAAAGAAAACCAGATATTTTAAGGTAGCCCTTGACCCTTGAAAAAGCCTTTAAAAACCATTTGGCCAATGCAGGAATGTTCTTGCGGGACCCTGGGCGCAGAGGAAAGTGAGGTACCCAGGCTTGTTTTCTCTAATGTCAGGGAGCTGTTTTACCGGAAGTGCAGGGTGCGAGGGTTTCTTGTCTTTGTGCAGCCTGCGCCTCAGTTTCCTTGTCTGGAATGGGAGGCAGCAAGGTCATAGCACTGGTGGTGTAAGGGACCTGAGAAGGCCTAGTCAGCTCCCCCTTACAGATGGGGAAAGTGAGGACGGGGAGGACAGGTATCCTGGAGAAGCTCTGATCCAGAGGCCTGCTCTCGTGCCTCATACTGAGCCTAACTCCCAAGGCTACGTAGAGCATCCTGTGGGATGACGGCTGTAAAGGCCTAAGTAAAGAGAAGCTACTGGAACATTCCTGCTGTTTCAGCACAGGCAGAGGGAGGTGGCAGCGGGGAGGGGGAGAAGACAGAGACACACAGAGAGAGAGAGAGAATAGCTTTCCTAATCAAAGCTTTCTGGTGTATGTGGTAGAAAGGGGCCTGGGGATCTGAGTCAGATGACCTGGGTGCTCCAGAGCCCCTCTGCCATGTCCCAGCTGTGATAGCTATTCTCTCTCTCTCCCCCTCCCTTCCTTCCTCTCCCCCTTCCTCTCTCCCTTCCTCCCTCTCCGTCTCTGTTTCTCTGTCTCCATCTCTGTTTCTCTCCTTTCTCTCTCTTTATTTCTCTCTCTCTCCATCTCTCCCCTCTCTTCCCATCTCCCTCCTCCTTTCCTTGTCTGTCTCACACATACACATGTATACGCAAATGTACACGAAGCCACTGCCATGTGCATAGGGTTGGATTCTGAAGATCTCTTCACATGCTGAAGTGTAATAAGAACTGGCCTTTTCATGGTGCTTGAACATTATAAAACACATGATTTCATTTGATCCTTGCAAGAACAGCAACTGTAATGGGTGGAGAAATGGCCCCAATTAGGGGAGAAATTGCCAGGCATTCCCAAGCCAGATTAGCACTTAACTCAGGTGAGTTAATATGCAGTAAGACCTTCTGTAAATCCCAAAGCACCGTCTCACTGTCAGTTCTGAGGATAATGGTTGTGATTATGCCCACTTGGCTGACTAATCCAGTCGGAGTCCAGAGCTTCGAGATGCGTAAGGAGGGATTTCTGCCTCCTCTTCCCTTGGCATTGGCGGTGCTGGTTGGGGAGTGGGGCAGCAGGGCTGGACAGGCCTGTTTTCTGGGCCTTAGCTCCTGGGACAGTTCTCATTTGAGAAAGCCCAGCTTCCCGGGCCTTCCTGAAGCTCTTGGGCTGCAGGCAGAAAGGAGGCAGGGTTGGGCACCCGTTTTTCTCCAGCTTCTCTTCCAATTCCAGGACAGGCATGTTTGGCCTCGGTCCTGCCTCCAGCCTTGATCAGGATCCTCTTCTTGGTAGGAAAGTCTCCCTGACTTACATTCTTGATAACAGGCCCCATGCATGCGGCCCGGTCAGGTTGGCCAAGCAGCCTCTTAAAGAGCTTGGTTTTCCTTTGAGCTGAACCTTGTCGTCTCTCCCCAGGCAGTTAGTGAGGCATCCTGGCTTTGCATAGGTTGTGCCACTCTGTGGTGTGGCACTTAGCATTGGGTAATGGCTAACCTGCCAAGGACCCACTTGGGCCAGCCAGAGACTGGAAGCAGAGAATTGGCCATTTGCAAGGTGACGTTCCATGGACGTTAGATGGGTTTGACCCATGAGCCAAACCAGTCACAGGTGTATGAAAATGCATGGGGGGGTACATAGAACACCTGGCCTGGAGTGGGGAAGAATCATCTTCCTGAGTTCGGATCTGGACTCGGACACTTCCTGGCTGTGTGACCCTGGCTAAGTCTCTTAACCCTGTTTGCCTCAGTTTCCTCATCTGTAAAATAAGCTGAAGAAGGAAATGGCCAAGTACTCCAGTGTCTCTGCCAAATGGAGTCACCAAAAGCCAGGCGTGACTGAACAGCAACAAGGGAGAGGGGCCTTATTGATCAGACTCAAGTCAGACTGGAATGCGGTTTGGGGGAGAGGCCATGCCCTCCGTAGTTACGTAGCTGTGCGTGTAATGTTACTAACAGTTTTACAGAGACTTCGTGTCTCTTTCCAAACATTAGTTGGATAGGGAGGGATGTGCTATACCCCCCTGGTATTTGTCAAAGATTCCCAAGAGCCTCAAATTGTGCCTCATCAGAGGACAAAGGCCAGGCCTTCCCCTGGTGTGGAGCCCCAGCTGCCATCTTTCCTCCCCCTGCTGCACTCTCAGCTTGGGCTCCTTGCTGCTTAACTCACGCACCGGCACTGGGAGGCTTCCCTGGGAGGTGGCCATTGCCAGGCCGTTTACAGAGGGAGACACTGACCCTCACGAGGCCTAAGTGGCTTGCCCTCTGGTCACACAGCTAGTAGGTTTCAGAAGTGGAATTCAAACCCACTTCTTAACTGATTCCAAGAAGGTCAAGTCAGGGTGTGTTTATGAAGCACCTACTGTGTGCTGAGCACTCTGGGGGTTTTTCTTCTGCCATGATGCCGATGTTGAGAAGTAAACCCTTTAAACAGACATACACATTTTGTTAGGGAGACAAATTTATTCCATTTTAAACTTTAAAATTTGAGATAGGGAAAAAACCAGATTTGATACTGTTAAAGTCTCTTCCCATTTTAAATAGTGCTCTGTTAATTAGACAGACTCATGCTTTCTGTGGTTGGCATTCTCCATCCAGTAAGAAGGTCCTCCCTTGTCCTCCCTTGTTCTCTGGGGGTGGAGCAGAGATCCTGATTCACCAAACCTGCCAAGCTCACGGCTTCCCTTTCCTGCCTCCCCAGGTCATGCAAGCCCAGTTTGCTCAGGACAACAACCCAGATGCCCAGACGCTTCAGAAACTTGCAGAAAGAACGGGCTTGAGCAGAAGAGTCATCCAGGTGACTATTGGGTAGGCCTGGGGTGGTCGGGGGGCAAGAGTCCTCCCATTGTGGCTTTATTTGGTCTTTTAGGCAACAAATGTTTCTGATCTGCACTGCCCTGGGTGTGGTGGGGATAGAGAGAGACAGCGACAGACTCTGCCACTAAGGAACTTTCTACTGCTAAGACAAAATAGGTACACAGAGAAGTGAGTGCACGTAGATCTTAGCATTCCTATTTGTGGACAGTGAAAATTTCTGAGAGAGATGTTTTCTGGAGACTTACTCATTTTATTAATTATTGCTAGTGGATAATTAGTAAAAGAAGTCAGTCGCACCCCAAAAAGCCCTCATGGAACCCACTCAACACTTCTGTTCTCTTGGAAGAGGGGGTGTGCTTGAGGGTGGAAATCAGCTCTGATTGGTTAACAAGTAATGAGGGAATTAATATTATAATGAGAGATTGGCCTATTCTATGGAGGGCCTGGGGGATGTGACTGATCACTCAGAGAGACTTACTTATACCCATGCCACCCTGTCTAGGGTAATCGAGACATAAGGGAGACTCTACTTTCCCTCAGACTTACCTGGCTAAAACATAGTGGGCTGGATTTCACTGGACTAGAATCTCTTCACCTTTGATCAGACCTAGGCTTTCCCAGCAGGGTGCGTCTGCTCAAGATTTTCTCTTATCAGCCCTGCTCCTCAACGGCTGGCTGAATAGCCTGCAGAAAATGAGGAAACGGAAGGCGGAAAACATTAGTCCTAATTCAATAATTGGTTACTGATACAAGAGAGAAGTAATCCGTTCTCCCGTGTTTTTTCTACATCTAGTCAGATTGCGTCTTATAACTTCATTTTTCAGCCTGGTTATTGACTCTTCATCAGGCTCTTGGCAAGTACCAGGGAAAATGATCAGAACTTGGAGGGTGAGAGGCATTCAACGGGCTGGAGGGAACAGGACCTGGAGGTGGGTTTGAGTCTCAAGGGCTCTTGCCAGAGGATACTGGATAGAATGACTTCCAGGAAGAAGGGAGCAGAGTTTTGGAGGATCTCAAATACCAGCTGGATTTGTACTTCTATAATGGGGGAAGGGTGGGGGGCTGGCTGAGGGTTTCTGGAAAGGGAAGCGACCTAAGCAGTTGAGGAGTATATTATGCTAATGGTGATGGCAGATTGAGTTGGAGTAGTGGCAAAGAGGCCAGCCAGGTGTTCATTGAAGTGACTCAGCTGTGAAGTGTTAAGGGCCTGAATGAGTGTGGCAGAAATGCAAGAGATCTCTAAGGAACCATTGACAGGACTTTGAGGATGGTCCTCCAGTTAGTGGACACATGACAGGCCCCTAATGTGTCAGGTCCTGTGCTGGAGGATAACAAGACGAGATCCCTGCTCTCCTCTCCACCCACTCCCAGTCTAGTAGGAGAGTCTTCACACAACTATGGATGGTAAAAGAGGCAGCAGGCATTGTGTGACTGGCTTTCAGCTGAAGGAGGGGTAACTTGTTGAAGGGGGTTCTGGAAAGAGCTCGAGGTTGAGGCAGCATTTGAGTTGGCCCTTCAAAAGCAAGCAGCATGTCAGTAGGTGGTAAGGGTCCTTCCTTCACGAAGGAATAGAGTGAGTAAAGTCACAAAAGTGAGAAAGCCCAGTGAAAATGCAGGAAGAAAAGCAAAGAAGGGTCCAGTTTGGTTGGAACGAAAGAAAAAATAGTGGGAATTAAGACCAGCCTGCTAGGCTGGGGCCGACTCCTGTTGGGCCTCCATGCCCCACGACCTCTTTTAGTAGATAGCTGCTGAAGGTGGAAAAGTCAACCAATCAACCAGAAATGGACATTAGGAAGAGGGTTTGAGAGAGCCATGAACTAGATCAGAAAAGGGTTTGAGAGAGCTATGAGCTAGATCGGAAGAGAGTTTGGAGGAAGAGGGAGGAGGCAGAAATGGCAGAGCTTTGAAACTCAACAGCCTAGAATTGGGTACCTTTGATGAGATGAAGGTGAAGAGGAGGAGCTACTTTGGGAGATAACAAATGCCATTTTGAACCTCCCCCCATCTCTTACAACGTATCCAAGTGGAAGTATGGGCTGGATAGTTGGAGCTGTGCATTAGAATTTGGGAGAGGTCAAAGGATCTTGGGGTTCTTTTGGCATGAGAGCAGTTGTGGGGCATAGGAAAGATAGAGCTGGCCTTGACACCTGGGAGATGTGAGTTCAAGCCCTGCCTCGGACACAAAATGACTGTGTGACCCTGAGCAAATCAACTAATTTTTCGTTACTGAAGCCAAAGAAGACTAGGTTATTGAGCAGGGGCCAGCCTGTATTGGTAGAGGGAATGACATTCCAATCCCTGTCCCTACCTAACTGTGACTGGAGGGGGTGGGGGGGGAATGGAGAAGATCACTAGAGTGAAGAGTCATTGAACTTTGGCTAGAATGTCCACCAACCAAAGGTTGGGGAAGGGATGACTGAAGAGGTAGGCAGAGAACCAGAAGAGGATGTTGTTATGGAAGCCTGAGGAGCACAGGGTTTTGAGAAGGTAGGGGTCACCATCTGGATTTGGAAGGTCAAGGGAAAGGAGAGGTAGCCACTGTGCTGAGGTGCCTTGGAGAGGGAACAAGATTCCAGGAGCAAAAGTCAGTGTTCAGACTAGGAATACCTCAGACCAGGAGCATGGAGGATGGGATCTGAACCATTCATATGAACAGCAAGTTCAGGGATTTCAGGTGAGCTTGCTATGAGGCAACAACGTGTTGTTCTTGTTTTAAGAAGCTCGCTCTTTTTTTTTTTTTTTAAGTCTGGATCCAGGATCTCATTATTGGAAACTCCTTCTGATGCAGAATAGTAACTCATCTCCAATTTGTCATCTTAATTTGGTCTTCCTTGATTCCTTGAGAAACTTCTTCCAGGACATTGGGTAGACCTCCCATGGAGGATTCATGAGAGGACATGGGCAAGAGGCCCACCAGCTAGGCGGCCATGGCTGGGTTGTGATCTGTGCTACAAGAGGGAGCCTGCAAATTAATGAGGCTCCAGATCCATAGACTAGTTTATTGAGAGGATTGTTTTTCAGATCCAGGGAACTCAATCCCACCCTACCTTGATCATTGCATGTCTACACTATGGGTTCAGGTCTGAGCACTATGTATTTAGAAGAGGGCTGTCAAGCCAGAAGAATGGGTGTTCAGAGAAGTGAAACTAGTATTGTGCTGGGAACAGAAACAGTCATGTGGAAGGAGCATGTATTAGCCTAGAGAAGACTTGAGGTGAAGTGGGATTGGTGGCTACAGACACTTGAAGGCCAACATTTGGAGACCTAGAATTCCCTTTGTGGAGCTCTGGAGAGCAGGACGAGGACCAGGAGAAGGAAGTCATCCGAGGGCGAAGAGGTGATTTTAGCTCCATATTGTGAAGGTTTATGGGCAGAGGCATTGAAGAGGCTAGAAGGCCCTCTGGCATTCCCATGATGCCAGAAAAGAGTGACTCCTGGCTCCCGTGGGAGGGTTCTTGCCAACTGTCAGTGAGGGTTGGAGAGTGCCTTAGCTGGCTGGGACCAGTAATGTAGTTGAGCCCAGGCTGAGTCAGTCTCTCTGTTTCTGGTGGCGGGGGGGGGGGGGGTCACTCCTGACCTTGAAATCTTTATCAGAAAGTCAGTGGTCCATGGTAAAAAGCCCGTGAGACGTGGTTAGGAGACTCGAGTTGAAATTCTACCCTGAGCATGTGCTAACTGTTGGAAGTCTATTTCTTCACACAAGCATCTGTCACAAAGTGGGTTATAAGGATCCACTCAGATCAGGATATGTGGCAGGTCCTCTCTAGGCTTGGGGAGGAGGGGCAGGAGGCATCCAGACAGCCTGCTCTTGAGGAAAGTCCTTGTGCCACTGCAGCTCAGAGTTACTGAGGGCCCCGAGATGGTAAGATCTGCCCAAGGATACCTGACTTGCCAACTTTCAAGTTAAACTTGGAGATGAATGTTGCTGTCGCTGCCCCCAATAGTAATAAGAATCCTGTAATTTTCAAAGAGTCAGAGCTAAAGAATTGAGAAGGTGGGTGAGTGGCTGCTTGCCTGCCAGACTGCCCTCTTCTGGAGTCCTGCCACGTAAGGCTGCCTCCATCTACACACAAGGGACCAGACTCTGACCGTACTAGATGGTGATAACAGTGGATGGATGTCTGGAGCCCTTCAAAGGTGGCATATTGTTTTGCCCCCACTCCCTGAGCCATGCCACAGCCCTTGTCCAGAGAGAGCTCCTGGATTAGCCTTCACCAATTTTCAGGTGAGGCTCAGCAGATGTTCAGTGATTCTCCTCTGGCCCCACGGCCAGAGGTGGGATTGGGCCGCACTCTGGCATTGTATCACCCCCCCACCAGATCATGGGAATCCATAGGATCTTTGAGGAGGTGGCGTGGGACAGGGACAGGAGACTCAGGTGATGCTAATTTCCAAGGTATTTTCTTGTCCCTTCTGAATGCTGAGTTTTCGGGGAAGCTACCTCTCCTCGGGTTCTCAGGGAATCCAGGCTCTCCTGAATGCGTGTGTGAAATGGATTTCATCCCTACAAGGAAACCTGAAAAGGGAGCTCTGCGGGGTAGCAGGTTTTAGATGTCAAGAGTTGACAGAGTTCTCCTAGCATTGCCATAAATAAGGGGCAGGTGGGTTTTTGTTTGATTGTAAGGTTTATCCCAGCAAGAGAGAGCCGCCAGTCTTACTCTGTCCTTAAAAATGGCGAGCCTGATTTTTGTTGTCTTCCCCTAGAATAGGAATTTCAGAAGTAGCCAGGCTCTTGGGTTCCATGTGTAATGTGTAAAGTGGATTGTGCAGTGTTTTCTGGAGGACAGAATACCCATCCTGATCTTCTCCAACAGACCATCTCAGCCTTACTGACAGGGGAGTAGAATAGTACAGGGGGAATTTCCCTTACCCTCCTTTTTAATGACTCACCTTTTTTATTTGTATCAAATAGGGAGTAATCGCACCCTGGCTGAGAGAAGAAATGGTACTTTAGAGATTAAACAGCTCTTTCAGTCCTGGAGCATCTATTTTGAAGGCTTGGGACTTAGTAGCCTTAGTACCATCATCTCTGGGTTTGCCGCCTTAGCAGTGATAGACTCACAAGGATTGGGGTTAGTAGTTGGCTAAGCAGGCTTCATGTCCTTAGAATTAAACTAGGTATCCTTGGTGTTAGACTTGGTGGCCTTGGGCCTATAGTCAGTGACTTTGATGTCGGCAGAGGAAAACCCATCTGGCCCAGACCAAAAGTCCTTCTCCTTAGCATCATCTTCAGAGGTCGTTAGCTGAATTGGGCTTAACGCTCTATTCACTGGGTTCCCAAAATGTCATTACTGGTCTTTTTATCTTTGTCCATATTGG
Organism: Trichosurus vulpecula; assembly: GCF_011100635.1. Taxonomy (NCBI): domain Eukaryota; kingdom Metazoa; phylum Chordata; class Mammalia; order Diprotodontia; family Phalangeridae; genus Trichosurus; species Trichosurus vulpecula. The sequence continues at coordinate 3,319,414 of NC_050576.1, read as the reverse complement.
CTAGAGTGGAAACCAGCGATTTTTTTAAATGGCAGGTTTATGCCCTAGCTCTGTACATGCAATAGGATTTAAGACCATCTTGTCTATGTGGTTAGATTTTAGAAGTTTCCAAGGCTCTATTTTCTGTTGACAAATGAGTGTTTTTGTTTCAAGTGATGAATGGTCATTTATTAAAAGCTTCCTGTATACCAGGCCCTGTGGTAGGTGGTAGGGTTATGAATTTGAACCAAAATAACCCCTGTGGCAGGCACACTCTATCGTAGACGATGTATTCATCTAGAAGCATGTGCAGAAGAAGTCCAAGGCCAAGGTTGCTGGCATTAGCCCCTCAGGATTCACCAATGGACTTTCACCTGTGCACATGAGGAGTTACCATTCCATTCGATCTCCAGCAGAAGCACATGTTCCTAACTATTCCTTCTCTCCCCCCAAATCTCCAGGTGTGATATTCCTCTCAGGGCACTTGCTAGATGTCCCGCACCCCTAGAACCTGTTCAGGACTTCTTTCCTCCACTGCCTTTCTATTGAGGCTGCCGCCATTATTCCAGCCACTGTGCACTCAGCTGTCCAGCTCTGTTGATTCTGCATCTCGGATGTCTGGCCTCCTCTCTCTACTCACCCGACCCTGTTCACACCCTCAGCAACGCTAAGCTCCAAATTTTGTTACTGCAATAGCTTCTGAAAGCGGGTTTACCACATGCAGCCTTTTCCCCTTTAAAATCTGCCAATGAGAACCCTAAAGTGTAGAAGCTTCCTGGGCTCCCCATTGCCTTGCTTTCCTGCCTGGTTCCATGTCTCTTCCCAGGCTGATTCTGAATTCTTCCCCCATTCTACCCTTGAGCCGGACTGACCTCCCAGCTGTGAGCCGTACACATCACTGACCTTCCATGCCCATCAAGGCTGCCCCTCAGGCCTGGAACATTGTCTTTCCTGGCCTTCATCTTGGCAGTTCTACTTCCTTTCATGGCTTAGGTTATGCCGCCTCTTACGGGAAGTATTCCTGATTTCAGCCAGTGGTTAGTGTACTCCTCCCTGCCCACTCCTGTGCACTTGTTCTGTGTTTACCTTTCTGAACATAATGAACCCCCTTCCTAGAGTGTAAGCTCCTCAAAGACAGAGACTGCTTTATCCCAGCTTTGTATCCCCAGTACTTATAGTAAGTGGTACTAAAATAGGTGCTGCATAAATGCTTGTTGATCGGTTGAATGTGTGCTGAAAGAGCTAACACTAGGTGAGTCTGGGTCTGCCCTAGGGTTGACCTGTGACCTTGATGAATTGTCTTTTCTCCCCTAGGTTTGGTTCCAAAATTGCAGAGCGCGTCACAAGAAGCACGTTAGCCCCAATCATTCTTCCACAGCTCCAGTGACAGCAGTTCAGCCTTCACGGCTGTCTCCCCCCATGTTAGAAGAAATGGCTTATTCTGCATATGTGCCCCAAGATGGGACAATGTTAACAGCCCTGCACAGTTATATGGATGGTAGGTATCGACTCTAACCTTGGGTGTTCTGAGCATTGACTAGAAACATACTGGCCTGTCCAGGACCCTTAGTGGCAAGGAAACAGCAAAACCCCAGTTCTAGAGCTCCTGTTGACCAAGAGGAGCTTGGGAATATCCAAGAATAGAAGTCAGAGATGAGTTTGAAGGTCTTTCCTGGTGATGGGACCAGAGCTCAGGAGCAATCCTGCTCCATGGATCTGGTGTAAGATCTAACCACCCCCTGGCTTATTAGCTAATTGGAATAAAAATTGATGTTGGAATGGCCTAGTGAAAAATGAGGCTCACACAGTTTACATTTATTCTGGTTAGTTTTCACTTAATGTTATGAAAATCATGAGAGAGGGGAATCCAAAGGTCACACCCCACCTCCAGGTCCAGTATATCTTGGCTTCTTTTTAAACACACGTCGTATTATGAAAGTGAATGTGTGATGTTGAAAGTGGTTTTCATGCCAGAGGCTTAAGTGCGTTCACTTTATATTTTTGGATTTAATAAATTTTCTGTAATGCCTTCAGTAATGGGAGGAAACCTCCTTTCCTGTTTGTCTTCAGGAGTATGTAAGATCTGGGGCTCCTACCTTCCAAACCCTAGGGAAAAAAGGCATCCTCTGCCCTCCCTGCTCCCAGCCCTTTCCTGTGTCTTCTGCTTCAGGATAAAGTACAATGAATAGGGCTCGGCTGGAGATGGCATTAAAGTGGGGACAGCTTTGGGCCCAGAAGGAAGAGTTGGGGTGAAAGCCTTAGTCCAGTTTGACTCAATCCTCTGTTTACTGTCTGTGCCCAGGAAGGCCATGGCCATGCTCGGGGTTGGTTGAATAAGTGAATGGTGCCCTAAGCTATGATGAGAGTGCATGGGGGGCAGGGTGGGAGGGAAGGGGCCCATTTTTTGTCTTAGGAGCTAAACTCTATCCAAATTGAGCCGTCCATTTCTTTCTGTTTTTGTAGCTCATTCACCGACAGCCCTTGGACTCCAGGCTTTGTTACCGCACTCGATGACACAGCTACCAATAAGTCATACCTAACTTCTTTATTTCAGGGATAGAAATTCTGAAGGGTATAATCTGAAGTCATTTAGTGTGTATTAAATATCATTGAAAATATTAACGTTAATTTTCTTATTTAACATCCAAAGCATCTTCAAGATCATTTTGTTGCCCAGGTATGTACGTAGAGTTGGCCTGCAAGACACTTTGGTTAATTCTTCCTTTTTCTAAAAAAGAAAATGTTTACAAGAAGATGACTCCACCCCCTTTGTATTGTCTGGAAGTAGTTTTCTCTAGCTGTGTGTCCGTTAATTTATTCGTCATCGAAAGAGCACTTTGCCTAAAAGAGAGGACTGATAAGTGTGCAAAATGTTTACAATTCTTTGTGAAATTGTAGTTTCTCATCCGTTTGTATCTGTAAGTTATTGTTATGGAATATTACCTGAATTTTTTTGAGTTACATACAACTTATACTTTTGAAGTTTGTAGCTGTGAATTTGCAACTGAAATTTATTTTGCCGATTGGCTTTCCCCTTGAATGAGATGAATAAAGCTTCTGTTGTAGCATGCCAGGCAAAGCCGTGCCTGCGTCCTGTGGCTGTTACCTTCTGGCTGTAAATAACACTGGAGTTGGACAAGCCAGCCAGTCTGAGTTTATTAAAAGTTTTTCATTCCTGTGAAATGGCATTGTCCGGCATCTTGCCTGCCCTAGTTTTAGCAGCAAGATGTTGTCGGCTCTTGGCCTACGGACAACTCACCTCTGCAAATGAAACTTTGTCAGCTCTTGGTGATGTGTATTCCAAGCCCACTGCCAGCCCAGAAGGCATCCCAGATTGGGGTGGGCTGTCTTGGGAGATATGTGCTTTCCCTTCCCAGCAGGTCTCAGGAAGAAGTCTGGGGCACATTTGTTGAGTATTTCTAGAGGGGCTCAGGTACAAGCGGGATGATGTGACCAGCAAAGCGCCTTCAGCTCTTGAAATGTACTCTGATTCCGTGGCAAAGACATGAACAGAAATAGCACTTACCGGAACGTTTGACAGCAGGCAAGATGTGAAAGCCTGCATGCTCCAGGCCTCCTTCATCTTTAATAAAGCAGCTTGCGTGGCTTGGGGAAGGGGAGATTTCTCCTGGAAACAACCTTTCTGGGAGTTGTATACTGTGCTAACATACCTGTCGAGAGTGTGGTGTGGCTGCTGAAGCGCTGGCCTGGGAGTCAGGGGACCTGGGTTCGAATCTACTCTGACCCTTGCTTTGTGACCAGGCGCAAAGTTCACCCTCTCAGTGCTCTCATTTCCTTCTCCAACAAGAGTGGGTGATGTGTAAACACCCCTCTGCCTACCTCCCTCACTAGGCCACAGGAAGGAAAGCAGTTTGTAAAATGCATAGCCCCCTGTAAAGATGAGTGCCTGCTCAGGTAGGGAGGGAAGAGTGAAGAACGTGTTTTATGCAGAATTAAGGATGCACAGAGTTGACAGTCATAGATTGCCGTGGCAGATGCCCATTTAGTGCTGGGCTATTCCTTTCCAACTTATTCCTCCCCAAGTGGGTGTTGGGAGGAAAAATGCAAATCTTTCCAGAGCGTTCCTTTGGGACTGGCATTGTAGGGATTTCAAGCTAGAAATAGCTGAGGTTTCTTCAACATGGGCTGTAACACCCTCCACCATGGAGATCTCTCACTTGGCTCCGATTTAATGATAAGATCATGGAGTCAGAGCTGCAAAGAGCCTCTCTCTAATGGCTTCATTTTACATATTAGGAGATTGAGGGGCAGAGAAGTGACTTGGGTGTGGCCACACATATAATGAGGGCTGAAGGCTGGCTTTGACTCCAGGTCTTCCAGATGAGCCTCAGGCTCTGTGCCTCAATTTTCCCCAAGGCTGATGTGATGTGCCAGGATCAGCAGGCAGCTTCTAAGTGCCCAGGGTGCAATCTGAGCCCAGTGTGTCCTGGTTCATCCATAATGCTGCTGTCTGCCCCCCAGAGCTTAACATTTAGGATTGGATCTTGAGAAGCCATTTATGTGGGATGAGGTCACTGGTTCTCCCCTCATGCTAATCAGGAGATAAATGGAATCATTCTGGGTGGTTCTCTTTAAGTAGGGAAAGAATAATGATGGGGGAAAATCAGCATATTAGGTGAGTTCAAATCTGTACCTTTTGTTTAACTTGAAAGGGGAGCCACATCTGGTTGAGGAACAGAACCAAAGGAGGCACATTTGTAATTCTATGCTCGACATAAATGCAGCCCCAAAATGATCCCATGTACAGGAGAGCTTAGGAACAGTCTCGGATCTGGGGCAACAAAGGGGAGTTCTCTGGACTACGGAGAATGAAAACAGATTTTTACCTGTTACTCTAATTAGACCCACCCAAACCCATGCCTTTATCCAGCAATCATTTTCTTCCATCCTGTGAGACTCCGCAACAGCTGTATCATGGGCTCCTGGGGTCTGTTGGTCCTGAGTGAGAAGGGATGAGGTCACTTACCTTTACCAGATGTCCAGGGAAGCTCCTACAGTCTGGCTGAGAGGCTGCAGTAGCCTAAATTTATAGCTTTTTCAGCTGGGTGTAATTGGAGTTCTTTAACTTTGGAGAGCTTTGAGCCCCCCTCCTTGTTCACCTGCCTTCTACGCAGTGACAAATACTGTTAACCCTGGGCTTGGTGGTTGGCCTCTGCTTCCCCTAGGAATGCTCCATTTTTACTGTGATTTGCTCAGATGGGTCAGACCTCATCGGCAGGTTTGTGCTCACATTTTAGAAGGATACTGGAATACTGGACAGCATCTGTCTACGGGTCCACCAGGATGGCAAAGGGTTTCGGGTTCATGTCATTGGGGGAATCCAAGGAAATACGGTTTCTTGGCTTTGGAGGAGAGGCCCCTGCTAGTAGTCTTTAAACATTTTAAAGGCTCACAAAGGAAGAGACATTTGCCTTATCCTGTTGGAGCTGTGAGGAAAGCTGTGTTCCACAGTATCCCCCATTATTAGAGTGGGGACAAGCTGCCTGGTGACCTGGTGGGCTCCTCAGCTCCCAAGGGCTTTGATCAAAGGCAGGATGAGGGATTATGTTATGCAGCAGATTCTTGGGTGGGTCTGACTTACCAGGCACCGAGGGCCCTTCCAACTCTGGGATCCTCCAAAGTTAGAAACCACACCTCAGCGATGGAGTGTAAAAATGTAGTATGTCCTCTATTCTCCCAAGGAAGGGGCCGCCATTTATGAGTAGGCTGAGAGAACAAGCATGAATGTTTGTAGAAAAAGTGATGGTCTGGAGGGATACAGGGTTACAATGTTTTAGGAACAGGAGACAGGAGTCCTCAGCCTCCCTCCTGAAGGAATGAGCATGTTGTTAATGGCTACTTTGTGGAGGGAGAATGAAGGAAAGTTTCCAGGGTGCTGCTCAGACTCTTTGGGAGAAGCATGGGAGAAGCAGCCAAGAGATGGAGGCTGGGACGTCATCACCTCCAGAATGAAGCACAACTCAGCCTGGTCTTTCCAGACCTCCACCTTGCAACCCTCCTCTTGCCCCTCACGGCTCATTTCATGGTGTTCCCCCCTTTTCTCACGTCCAAGGCCAGTCAGATGAGCCTTCTAGCTCTTCCCATCCATGGTGTCTTCCCTTGGGCCCCTCTGGGCCTTCAAATAGGTTACAGTACCCTGCATGAAGTACCCTTCTCTGCCCTTCTGCCTTCGAAGCCTAGTTCCCAGGCTCCAGCTCCCCCACCCACCAGTGCCACACCTACAGTTATTAGCCCACTCTTTGGAAACAATTTCATGTTACTTGGATTTTTAAAAAATCTTTGAGCATGCTCTGTCCCTCCAGTAGTGTATGGGAAACATTGACTAAGCCTTTTTATGCCAACCATTGTGCTAGGCCCAAGGGCCCTGCCTTGGAATGCAGGCCCTCTGAGGGGAGGGACCGGATCTGTGATAACAATTGTGCACATGTATGTAGCGTTCTGAGACTTGAAAAGCATTTTACAAGCAATATCTCGTTCGATCCAGACAAAGCATAGGTACTGTAGCTCCCATCTTATAGAGGAAGGAACTAAGGCATAATGAAGGTGTCACCTGCCCAGCCCTAGTAAATGTCAGAGGCTGGATTTGAACTTGGGCACCCACCCTATTCCCAGCACTGCTTAGGGATGCCTACATTGTCCTTGTATGTACAGTCTGGGCACACCACAGAGGGTTAATAAACATTCACGGAGTTGTGGAAATCACACAGGCAGACTGGCTGAAGTTGTTTTGTCAGACGAGGCGGTCTTAAGGCACTTAGCGTAATTGGGCATGTTGGAAACGTCATTCCTGACATTCCCCGGGCCTGACTCAAACCAGATGGACTCAGAATGTACAGTATCAGATGATAAGGCCTTTTTCGGCAGCGCTCGGGCTGTTCTAAGTCGTTCCAGGCATTTGAAAGGTGATAGCAGCAGCATTTCTGAACCTGAGGAAACATACAGGTTGTCAGTGGAGCAGCTTCGTGGAGAGGCGTGAAGCCCAGGGGCCCGAGAGGGCCAACGTGAAGAAGCCTCGTCGATGGTGCCCAAAGCCAGCAGGCTGGTCTGAGGCCATTCCAGAAGCCACATTTAACAGTCTAGGAAAAACCCAGGAACCATCGGGGGAGGGGAGGGATCGGCAGAGGCGCTCCTTGAGGGCAAACTCTTTGGCCTTTTTGTATCTCCAGTGCTCTGCATGGTGCTTGGCTTGTAGTAGGTGCTTAATAAATGTTTCTTGTCTGACTGACCCACATTGTGTTGTTTGACCTCTTGCTGAATAGCCCTGAGTTTTCTAGACCCAAGTGCTTTCTCCATCTTCTTGCTCTTAGAGCGTTAGGATAATGCATCATATTTATTAATAGTAGACATTAATAGAGTTCTTTAAGATACGGATTTAGAGCTGGAAGGGCCCTTAGAGGTCATAGAGTAAAGGATGTTAACAGCATACATATGAGTAAGAAGGAATAGGGCTGATAAGTAGTGGTCAGCCCTCTGGCCTGCTTGGGATGTCAGGAGAAATCAAGGAGGGCTTCTGGACCTCTGAGCCACTGGGTGGACCCTGTGGTAAATGAATGGGGGAGATGGACAGGGACAGATGGGGCAGGATGGAACTCTGAGGAAAGGCCACAGTCAGCATGGCCAGAAGGTATGTTGGACTCGGGCCTCACGGCTTCTCACCTGGACCACCCAAGTGGCCCCCTCCCTGCGCATCCTCCCTCCACATGAATGCCAAAGTCATCTCCTAAAACCCAGGTCTGGCTGTACCACGACCCTGCTCCAAGATGCCCCAGGGGCTCCTGGTGCCCTCCAGGATAAAGCACCAGTCCATTTGTTGGGCATATATTTTTTTTGCTTTTTGGCAGGGCAATTGGGGTTAAGTGACTTGCCCAAGGTCACACAGCTAGGACATGTCAAATGTGTGAGGTCACATTTGAATTCAGGTCCTCCTGACTCCAGGGCCATGCTCTACTCACTGTGCCACCTAGCTGCACTGATTTGTTGGGCATTTCAAGTCCATTTCAGTCTGGAGACTCCAGATGCAGGTGGTTCTGGCTGCATAAGCAGTGACATAAGCAGTTTGACCGACCCAAAATCTGAGCACAGACTGGCTCTCCTGTTTCCTCCAAGCAGGTCTCCCAGAGCTCCAGGTATGCGCCAAACCCCTGTTACATCCCCGAGAAAGAGAAACAAGCCCAAACTCCCTTTCCTGCACAAGCACTTCCTGTTCAAAATGTATATCAAAAGGTTCATTTTATTTGGGTGACTTGGTGTTCAAGACTTTAAAAGAAATTCTTTTTTGAAGCAGAAAATAGCCATGTCACAAAAAGCCACAAGAAGGTGGAATGGAAAAGCAGGGTTTGGAAGGGAGATTGTAATGGTAGTAGTAAGATTTACTAAGTGGGACTCTGGCCAAGTCACTTAACCACCGACTGCCTCGGTTTCCTTAGTAAAAATGGGAGAATGATGGAAAATGAGATCCCATTTGTAAAAGCCTTCCGGAGCCTTAAGGTCACAGGCGCGGTGTTCTCACAACAACCCAGGGAGGCAGGTGCTGCGACGATCCCCGCTTTGTAGATGAGAAAACAGGTAGCCTCAGCAAGCGTCCAGGGCAGGGTTGCAACTCCCAAGCTACAGCTGCTGCACCACCTGGTCACCTGCCGCTGTCAGGTTTTGGTGATGCTAATCAGGACAAGCCTGCTAAACACTGTGGCGAAGCTGATGGGCAGAGCGGACGCCCCACGGGGGCAGGGGCACCTTTCACTGCTTTCATCTCCCACCCTTAGGTTGGTGCCTCGCACACAGTAGGTGTGTAGCAAATGGTATTGACCTGAGTGTCGGTGGAAAGGCCAGCAAGCAGTTAGCATTTTCGGCCGGGGTTCAGAGGTTTAGGGAAAGGTCTGTGTGTCAGTCATCTGCATGTAGGTAAGCACAAAGGAGGCTGGGAGGTGGATGAGCTCTTCAGACGAATCTTAGATGCAGAGAAAGGGGTGGCACCTTGGCGATTGCCTTCACTTGGAGGGTGAGAGGAGGAGCAGGGACTGAGGGAGACAGAGTCAGAAAGGTGAGCATTACCTGTTCACTAAAAATATGTGAAGGAGTATGGCGACAGTGTGCAAACAAGGATTAGATTACTTTCATTAATTGAATCATTCACCAATTCATTCATTCATTCAACGGATACTTATTGTGGTTCAGTCGTGTCTGACTCTTGGTCATCCCCTCCACCCCGTTTTCTTGGCAGAGATGCTGGAGTGGTTTGCCATTTCCTTTTCCAACTCGTTTGACAGATGAGGAAACTGAGGCAAACAGGGTGAAGTGACTTGCCCAGGGTCACACAGCTACTAAGTGTCTGAGGCTAGATTTGAACTTAGGAACATGAGTCTTCGTGACTCCCAGCCCAGCGCTCTATCCACCCTCCGCAGCTATCTACTCACTGCTACAACCAAGGAGCCGCATATGCCTTCGGCCTCCATCCCAACCTGGGGCATAGATCCGCAGGAAGCATGACAGGCGTATCAAGGGGAAATGGGCAGTATCTACTAAATAATTTCATTATATTATTGATGCGTTCCAAAAGTAGTTGTGATAGTGACAAAATGGTAGGGAACAAATGTCATTTCTTTGTGGAAAAATGAGTCTCGATTTTATGGCACTTTTCTGCCTGATGACCTCTAGAACAGATTTCCTTTCATACTGATTAGGGGATACAGAAAGGATACAGAAACCGACGGGACAAAGCACAATGCCACCCCACCCTACCCCAGGGTCGTTGACATTTGCACGAGGGAGCCACGAGCCTTGTCCCGTTTCTGTTCCCATTTCATTGATCAGCCTGGAGCTAGTAGCTTAATATCTCTGCCTCAATTTCCCCTTCTGTAAAATAGGAGTTAAAGTGAGATCATGTGTTTTCCTCACACCTGCGGAGAACGTTTTGAAAAGCCCTCAAACTCTGAAATATGGATGAATGATTTTAGGAGGGTGTGGGTGGTGTTGAGAGGCAGCCTGGTAGAACAGAAAGGGTGATGAAATGGAGACAGGAAGCCTTGGATGCAAATCCTGCCGCTGACACTAAACTCCACCACCCTGGACGAGTTATGAACCAACCCCAAGGAACCTTAGGCACCTCCCTAAAACAAACTCCTGGGCAGTGGTTGGATATCATGGCCACTGGGGTCCTTTCCAATTCTCCAATTCTCGACTGAGTGTAACATAGATGCGTTATGACCTGCGTCACTACAGGATTTTCTTGCACCAGTGAAATGCCAGGGATTTGCCTCCTGGATGTGCTCGATGCCATGAGATCGGCCAAACAACAACCAGCTGTTAGGGCTCAGGAGGGTGGAACGTCGCTGCTGCGCTCCCCCGGGCTAGTCCAGAGAGACGGTGCCTTAAGCATTTGGCTTCATACAGCTTCCCCTAGGGATGGGCGGCCCAGGTTTCAGTTTCGTCCCTCGGACTTTGTCCTTTTGTCAGAAGTAAGGAAAAACTCCTTGGCTCTGCCTGCGCTCCTTGGGTTTCCGAGTCTGTCCTCATGGATCCTTCCGAGCCAATGCGTTCAGATCAACAAGTCCTTTAGTAAAAACAAAAACAAAAAAATATATTCAAATACCCCCCACCCCCCCCACCCCACCCCCAGGTAAAATCAGTTCCCAAGGCGGTTACAGGCGTTCTCTGGAGTCTCAGTTCACTGCCAGAGTCCTAGACATTGGTGACTTCGTATCTCCCTTGCTGAAGGGTGGGTCGGTCAACAGCAGGGTGCTGGGATCAGTGTCCCTGGGGTCAAGGTAAGGTCTAAGTCCCCAGATCTGCTCCATCCCTTCTTCGTGTGTGTGTGTGTGTGCGTGTGTGTGCGTGCGCGCACGCGCGCGCGTTGCAGAGGGAGGTAATTCCAGACTCTACAGTTCCAAGTGTCCTCACCCAGGACACTCCGTGCCCACTCCCTGGGCACCAGTGACAGCACAGCTCTTCTTCCCCCACAGCCGTGCAGCCAAGCCGAAAGGGCAGAAGGCGGGGACATCAGAACAGCGACAAAGGGCCCGCCCCACCCCCGGCCAGCTGACCCGTCCCGGCCGCGCTCAGCCCTTCTCCGGATGGGACCCGCCCGCGGCTCCCCGCTGCGCCCGCCGGTGGCTCCCTGCTGCCCCCCCGCGGAGACTCCCCGCTGCCCCCGCCGGTGGCTCCCCGCTGCCCCCGCGGCTCCCCGCTGCGTCCGCCGGTGGCTCCCCGCTGCCCCCGCGGCTCCCGGGGCCCCTGCTGCTTCCCGCCCCGGCGCCTTCTTTTCACAAGTCCCGACTATCGTCCCCAAATCACTCTGTTTGGGCCGATAATTGGAAGGACTTACTTCTTAGTGCTGTAAAACTTACAGAGGGAGCTAGGAAAGGAGGAGCTGGGATTGAGGAAAGAGAAGGCCAGGGGAGATAGAAAGAAAGGCGATGGAGGGAGTAGGCGAGCTTCCTCCTTTAGCCGGTTCCTAGCAGACGCCTGGACCGCTCCCCCCCACGCCGCCCCCAGGGGCACCGTCATAGGCCAGAGTGCGGAAGCCCAGAAAGAAGCCTCACAAGCACCGGCAGATTCTAGTCCCCGCTGAGCCGACCTCACTAGACTCCACCCAATCCGGTCCAACAAACCTTCATTAAGTACCTCCGAGGGACCAGGTGCGAGGCGATGCATAAGGGCTAGAGGGTTCACTCCCTGCCCCTGAATTCTCCTGGGTTGTGTGACCCTGGGCCAGTCCCCTGACTTCTCAGTGCAGGTGACATTACTGCATCCTGGATCAGCACCATCCCAGGTCCAGTCTCTGTCCGTCTTCCTCCACTAGGTGCCATCAGTAGACAGGCTAAAGCAATCTCTGCCCTCCAGGTGCTTACCTTTTATGGACAGAAATCTTCTTGTACCCACAGTGGGGCTTCTAGATGCTAGAATCTTCCATCTTGGCCATGGCCCAGGTGGTGTCACCTCCCTTCTACCTGCTTGGGGCAGTGAGTTCAAGACAGCAGCTCTTGAGAGACTTTCTTGGCTGGCCTCGGTCTCCTCAACAAAGCTGAGCAACACAGCTGAGCCCTTATCTTGTAATTCAGGCCACGGAGGCAGCCAAAGGGATTTTTTTCTTCCCTGAGTTATCCAAATTGGCTGGCTCCCCAGTCTGTAGTTACTGGATAATTGCTCAATCTTCCACTTGGCTTTCTCTGTGTAAATGTGGCCACAGAACGCTTTAGTTTCTATTAAATGCTTCATTCCACCCTCCACTGTTTAAAAAAAGGCCTTGAGAGGGAAAAAAAGAAAGGTCACCTTTCAACAACCACATGGGTCTTGGTTCCCAGAATGCCGTTACAGAACAGGAACCCAAGCTGGGTTTGCTCTCCAGACAGCCTGCCATTTTGGGTTTATAGAAATCAGTTTTTTAATACTGTATGGATTCAGCTGCTTCCCCGCTGCTGTTCACATCCTTCCCACTGGGCCCACACACAACTGTGACTCCTTAAGCCTTTGGTTAAATGCACTGAAAACTTTTGCTATGGTTTCACTCTGAGCTTGTCTTGGTGGCGCCACTCGTCAGAATGTCCATTTTGCCACTTGTCCCTTTCTTAAGACCTTGAACAGGGCTGGCTCATTGATTGGAGGGATGGGGACAATGTCCCTGACCATAGATACAGACCTGGCAGAAACCTCAGGGATCACTGGGTCCAACCCCCTCACTTTCCAAAGAAGAGAACTCCAGCCTAGAGTAGGATATCCCCATGGTCGCACAGCAGTTGGCAGAGCTTGGCAGTTTCCAAAAGGCATTTCAGCCTTTTGTTCTCCTTTGGTTCAATTCTGGCTCCAATTCATTCAACACACACACATACATATGTATATACATATGTATACATGCAGACACCTACATACATATATATTCCAACCTTAGACCCTGACTAGCTATGTGCCCCTGGGTAAGCCACTTAACCTTGTTTGCCTCAGTTTCTTCATCTGTCAAATGAGCTGGAGAAGGAAATGGCAAACCACTGCTGCATCTTTACCAAGAAAATCTCAAGTGGGGTCACAAAGAGTTAGACATAACTGAAATGACTGAACAACAGCAATATGTTTATAAATATATATATATATGAATATATTTACATAAACATATACATAAATACATACATGCACATGCATGCACAAACCAATCCCTATCCACTTAGTTGCTTCTCTGTGAAGGGTGACATTTGTTTGCAGGGTCACAGTTCCCTTCCTTCCAAGAAGCCCTACAGTCTTCAAGGGATTGAAGCAACCAGCACAGCACCCCTGATATGAGTGGACGCAGAGTTGACGAACGATGTGGTCACTGTTGATTCAAGGAATCTTGAACAATTTTGTCCATGGATGAGAAATGTCTTACTGAAAGTGAGCCCTCAATGGAGTGCTTTACTCTTGAGAATCAAATGGAGGTTGGGGGGTGGTGTTGATTCTGTGCTCAGCAAGCAGTAAGACATCGCAATCTCACCTTCTCTATGTTTTCCGGTCAATGGTGAAATGACAAAGATGTGGCCACTGTATAATAAGCCTGCCTGTTCCCAGCCATGCCCTTATCAAGCAGGTCCTTAATGATGTATAAGTGGTTCTCTCTTTGCTATATTTCTAAAAAATATATTTGTTGGATATGTTTTAAATATGCCCTACACTCCCCAATATATTCTTTCCTCTTCTTCTCAGTGGGTAATACCTTGTGGGGGAAGATAAAAATAAGGGTGGCAGCGGAAGCTCGGAAAAGCCTGACATTCTAAGCAATATTCCACATCCATCATTCCCCACCTCTTCGAAGAAGCAGGGACATGCATTGTCTCACTTTTCTCTTTGAGGTCAGACATGGTCCTTATAGTCTCACAGCACTTAATTGCCATTGTTCAGTTGGGTTTCCGTCAGTTTGCATTGTGGTGATTGTGGAGATTGTTGTCCCAGTTATATTTACTTGACTTTGGAGGACTTTCCGTGTCTTTCCGTACTTCTTCCTATTCCTCACATTCATTTTTCTTGGAGTGTTGTCATATTTCACCAAGTTCTTAACCACATGTTGTTTAGCCATTCCCCAGTCAATGGACATCTTCTTTGTTTCTAGGTCTTTACAACTACAAAAGGGCTGCTATAAATATTTGGGTGCTCTATGGGGCGTTTCCTTTTGTTGTGGGCCTCCTGGGGTATATTTCTCAGTCAAAGAGCATGGATATTTTAGTCACTTGCTTCTCGTAATTTCAAACTGCTTTCCAAAAATGGCTGGATCCATTTACATCTCCCACCGAACCATCTTTCCACAGCCCTCCAATAGTGGCTATTCCCATCTTTTGTCATCTTTGTCAAATTTCTGGGCATAAGGTAAAACCTGAGTTGTGGTTTATGTTTCTCTAATTCCTAGGGTTTTCGAGCATTTTCTTATGTTGTTCCTAACCATTTTTTTTATTCTTCTCAAAACTTTCTGCCTCCTTTGAGCACTTATCTATTGAAGAATTAGAAATATTAGAGCAATGGGAAAGTTGCTGCTTTTCCTGTGTCCTTTTTCTGCATCACCGAGGTCTCAGATTGTGTCCATGCTTCCAGTATGTTGCCTCCTTGTAATCCAGTGAATGACTCCATTCCTCCCAGCAGCCTCAACCCCCTCCAGGACAGAGTTCCTCTTTCTGCCTCTGGTGCCTTTATTGCCACCTTTGTCTCCTCTAGAGACAAGGGGGAAAACCCCCCACAAACCTTGTTAATCAATACAGGAAATTGTTTACATCCTTATATAGGATTATATTGTTTTATATATCTATATATATACATATCAATCTTGAGAATAGTACAGTTATTATGACAATTGAAAGGGATACACATAGAGTGTGGGTGTCAGTATAAAATAACTGATACAATGATAAAAACATAATTAAGAGATGTAAAGGGAGGGTTCTGGGAGAAGAGGTAAGGAGGTAGTAGAAAAGGGTAAATTACATCACATGAAGAGGCACAAAAACCTATTATAGTAGAGAGAAAGAAGTGAGGGAGAAGAGCAGTATATGAGCTTTACTCTCATTGGATTTGGTCCAAGAAGAAAATAACATACACTGATAAGTATAGAAATCAAATTTGCCCTACAGGCAATAGGAGGGGAAAGGGGAAAGGAAAGGTGAGTGGTTAGAAGGGAGGGAAGAAGTAGCAAGGGGAAAAGGGTAAGATAAGGGAGGGCAGAAATCAAGAGGGAGGATAAATTGAGGAAGGTGGTGGTCAAAAGCAAAACTTTTTTGAGGATTGGAAGGGGAGGGAGAAATAAGAGAATAAAAAGGGGGAGGGAAACAGGAAGGAGAAAAAGACACAGCTTGTAATCATAACTGTGAATGTGAATGGGAAGAACTCTCCCATAAAGCAGAGGTGGATAGCAGAATGGATTAAAAAACATAATCCTACAATATGTTGTTTATGAGAAACACATTTGAAACAGGGGAATACGCACAGGGTAAAGGTAAAAGAATGGAGTAGAATATATTGTGTTTCAGCTAAAGAAAAAAAAAGCAGGAGGAGCAATCCTAATCTCAGACAAAGCAAAAGCAAAGATAGATCTAATTAAAAGAGATAAGGAGGGACACTATATCCTTCTAAGAGCCACCATAGACAACAAAGCAGTATCATTATTTAACATATATGCACCAAGTGGTATGGCATGCAAATTCTTAGAGGAGAAGTTAAGGGAGTTATAGAAAGAAATAGACAGCAAAACCATACTAGTGGGGGACCTCAACCTCCCCCTCTCTGAAGTTGATAAATGTAACCTCAAAATAAACTAGAAAGAAGTTACAGAAGTGAACATAATTTTAGAGAAGGCAGATACAACAGACCTCTGAAGAAAACTGAATGGAGATAAAAAGGAATACACTTTTTTTTCCAGAGGTACATGGCACATACTCAAAAACTGACCACGTACTAGAGCATAAAAACCTCATAATCTAGTGCAGAAATACAAAAAGAGTCAATGCATCCTTCTCTGATCATGACACAATAAAAAAATATTTGTAATAAAGGACCATAGAAAGATAAACTAAAAATTAATTGGGAACTAAATAATCTAATCCTAAACAATGAGTGGGCCAAAGAACAAATCATGGAAACAATTAATAACCTTGTTTAAGAGAATGACAATAATGAGACAGCATGAGACAGAAAACTTATGGGATGCAGCAAAAGCAGTTCTTAGGGGAAGTTTTATATCTCTAAATGCTTACATGAATAAAATAGAGAAAAAGGAGATCAATGAAATGGGCATGCAACTGAAAAAGCTAGAAGAAGAACAAATTGAAAATCCCCAATTACGTACCAAATTAGAAATACTGAAAATCAAAGGAAAGATTAGTAAAGTTGAAATCAAGAAAACTATTGAACTAACAAATGAAACTAAGAGCTGGTTTTATAAAAAAAAAAATAAAATTGATAAATCCTTGCTCAATTTGGTTAAAAAAAAAGAAAGAGGTAAACCAAATTACCAGTATCAAAAAGAAAAGGGTGAATTCACCTCCAGTGAAGAAGAAATTAAAACAATAAGTAGGAATTATTTTCCCAATTGTATGCCCATAAATTTGATAACCTTAGGGAAATGGATGAATATTTACAAAAATACAAATTGCCCAGGTTAACAGAAGAGGAGATAAACTACCTAAATAACCCCATCTCAGAAAAAGAAATTGAGCAAGCCATCAATGAACTCCCTAGGAAAAAATCTCCAGGGCCAGATAGTCTTACACGCGAATTTTATCAAACATTTAAAGAACAATTAATTCCCATACTTTATAAACTATTTGGGAAAATAGGTGAAGGAGTCCTACCAAATTCTGTTTATGACACAAACATGGTACTAATACCTAAACCAGGTAGAGTCAAAACAGAGAAAGAAAATTATAGACCAACTTCCCTAATGAATATTGATGCAAAAATTTTAAATAAGATATTAGCAAAAAGATTGTAGCAACTTATAAGGAGAATAATACACTATGACCAGGTCAGATTTATTGCAGGAATGCAAGACTGGTTCAATATTAGGAAAACTATAAGCATAATTGATCATATCAATAACAAAACTAGCAGAAACCATATGATCATCTCAATAGATGCAGAAAAAGCTTTTGACAAAATACAACACTCATTCCTATTAAAACACTAGAAAGCATAGGAATAAATGGAGTCTTCCTCAAAATTATAAATAGCATCTACCTAAAACCATCAACAAGCATTATATGTAGTGGAGATAAGCTAGATGCATTCCCAATAAGGTCCGGGGTGAAACAAGGATGTCCATTATCACCCCTATTATTCAATTTGGTACTAGAAATGTTAGTTTAGCATTAAGAGAAGAAAAAGAAATTAAAGAAATTAGAATAGGCAAAGAAGAAACTAAATTATCACTTTTTGCAGATGATATGATGATTTACTTACAGAATTCTAGAGATTCAAGTGAAAAACTACTTGAGATAATAAACAACCTTAGCAAAGTTGCAGGATATAAAATAAACCCACATAAATCCTTGGAATTCCAATATATTACTAACAAAGCCCAACAGCAAGAGATAGAAAAAGAAATTCCATTTAAAGTTACTGTAGACACTATAAAATATTTGGGAATCTACCTGCCAAGACAAAGCCAGGACCTATATGAACACAATTACAAAACACTTCTCACACAATAATGTCAGATCTAAATAAATGGAATAACATCAGTTGCTTGTGGTTAGGCCAAGTTAATATAATAAAAGACAATTTTACCTAAATTAATGTACTTATTCAGTGCCATACCAATTGAACTACCAAAAATTATTCTACAGAGCTGGATAAAATAATTACAAAATTCATCTGGAAGAACAAAAAGTCCAGAATATCAAGAGGATTAATGAAAAGAAATGCTAGGGAAGGTGGCCTAGCCATACCAGATATCAAACTGTACTACAAAGCAGCAATCACCAAAACCACTTGGTACTGGCTAAGAAACAGAGGTGTGGATCAGTGGAATAGGTTAGGTACACAAGACACAGTAGTCAATGACTATAGCAATTTCTTTGAGAAACCCAAAGAATCCATCTTCTGGGCTAAGAATTCACTATTCCACAAAAACTGCTGGGAAAATTGGGAAATGGTAGGACAGAAACTGGACATAGACCAATATCTTACCCTGTATACTAAAATAAAGTCAAAATGGGTTCATGATTTAGGAATAAAGGCTGATGCTAAAAGTAATTTGAAAGAGCATTGAATAGTTTACCTAACAGATATATGGGAAATGGAAGAATTCATGACCCAACA
This sequence comes from Trichosurus vulpecula, assembly GCF_011100635.1. Taxonomy (NCBI): domain Eukaryota; kingdom Metazoa; phylum Chordata; class Mammalia; order Diprotodontia; family Phalangeridae; genus Trichosurus; species Trichosurus vulpecula. Next base: position 3,301,150 of record NC_050576.1, on the reverse strand, counting down.
AGAGATAGAGAGCATTACAAAATGTAAAACGGATAATTTCGATTTTGTTAAACTGAAAAGTTTTTGTATAAACAAAGCCAATGAAAGAAAGATTAGGAGAGAAGCAGAAAACTGGGAGAAAATCTTTACAAACAATGTCTCTGATAAAGGCTTCATATCTAAAATATGCAGGGAACTGAGCCAAATTTATAGGAATAAAAGGCATTCCTCAATTGAGAAATGGTCAAAGCATATGAACAGGCAGTTTTCAGAGGAAGAAATTAAAGATATCTATAGGCATATGAAAAGTCTAAGTCGCTATTGATTAGAGAAATGCAAATCAAAACAACTCTTAGGTACCACATCTCTCCTGTCAGATTGGCTAACATGAGAAAACAGAAAAATGATAAATGCTGGAGAGGATGTGGGAAAACTGGAACACTGTTACAGTGTTGGTGGAGTTGTGAACTGATCCAGCCATTCTGGAGAGCAATTTGGAACTATGGCCAAAGGGCTATAAAAATGTGCATACACTTTGACCCAGCAATACCATTCCTAGGGCTGTATCCTAAAGAGATCAGGCAAGTGGGAAAGGGACCTGTATGTACAAAAATATTTATAGCAGCTCTTTTTGTGGTAGCAAAGAATTGGAAATCAAGGGGATGCCCATCAGTTGGAGAGTGGCTGAACAAGTTGTGGTATATGAATGTAATGGAACATTATTGTGCTATCGGGAAGATATGGACTTCATTATAACCTGGAAAGACTTACATGATATGATGCTGAGTGAGAGGAGCAGAACCAGGAGAACATTGTACACAACCACGGACATATTGATTCTGTGATGACTAACTTTGATAGACTTGGCTCTCCTCAGCTACACAAGCCTCAAAGACAGCTCCAAAGGACTCATGTTGGAGAGAGCTGGCTACATCCAGAGAAAGAACTGTGGAGTCTGCCTGGGGCAAACTATTTGCTCTCTTTTTTTCTCTTCTTTTTTGGTTTCGTTTCTTCTCACTCATAATTTATTTCATTTATTAGTCACAATTGTGAAAGAAGAAACAGATCAAAAGAAAAAACACAAGAAAGAATAAAGGAAGTGAAAAAGTCTGCTTTGATCTGCACTCAGAGTCCGTCACTTCTTTATCTGGATGCGGACAGCATTTTCCTTTGTCGAGTCCTTTGCGCTTGTCTTGGATCATTGTGTTGCTGAGAAGAGCTGAGTCATTCATAGTTGATCATCACACAACATAGCTGACACTGTGTACAATGTTTTCCTGGTTCTGCTCATTTCACTTTGCATCATTTTTGTACAACTCTTTCTGGGTTTTTTCTGAAATCTGCCTGTTCATCATTTCTTATTGAACAAAAATATTCCATCACATTCTTATACCACAGCTTGTTCAGCCATTCTCCATTTTGCTGGGCATCCCCTGAGTTTCCAATATTTTGCTGCCAATGCTGCTATAAATATATTTGCACATGTAGATTTTTTTTCCATTTTTTAAAATCTCTTTGGGATAGTAGTAATGGGATAAAGTAAAGACCTAGTAATGGGATTTCTGGACCAAAGGGTATGCACAGTTTGGTTGCCCTTTGCGCATAGTTCCAAATTGCTCTCCAGAGTGATTGGATCAGTTTACAACTCCATCAACAATGCCTTAATGTCCCAATTTTCCCACATCCTCTCCAACATTTATCATTTTCCTTTTTTGTCATGTTAGCCAATGTGATAGTTGTGAGGTGGTACCTCAGAGTTGCTTTAATTTGCATTTCTCTAATCAAAAGTTATTTAGAGCATTTCTTCATATGCCAATAGATACCTTTGATTTCATCTGAAAACTGTTTGTTCCTATACGTTGACCATTTATCAGTTAGGGAATCGCTTTGTATTCTTAGAAATTTGATGCAGTCCTCCATATATTTGAGAAATGAGGCTTTTATCAGAGACACTTGCTGTAAAGATTGTTTCCCAGATTTCTGCTTTCCTTCTAATCTTGATTGCATTGGTTTTGTTTGGTCAAAAGTTTTTTAATTTAATATAATCAAAATTATTTATTTTATATTTTGTAATGCACTTTATCTCTCGTTTGGTCATGAATCTATAACTCACTTAAATTCTTCAAGAATTTATGTACTTGGTGCATATATGTTTACTGTTGATTCTGCTTCATTATCTATGGTACCTTTTTAGCAAGAAGTAGTTTCCTTACTTATCTCCTTAAATTAGGTCTATTTTTGCTTTTCCTTTGTCTGAGATCAGGATTACTATCTCTGCTTTTTTTTGTTTCAGCTGAAGCATAACAGATTCTGATCCAACTCCTTACCTTTACTCTGTGTGTGTTTCTCTGCTTTAAGTGTGTTTCTTGTAAACAATATATTGCAAGATTCTGGTTTTTGTTCCATTCTGCAATTGGTTTCCATTTTATGAGAGTATTCATCACATTCATATTTACACTTATGATTACTGTTATTTCCCTCCATCCTATTTTTCCTCCTGTTTGTCCTCTTTCTTCTTTCACCCTTTCCCTCCTCAACAGCATTTTGCTTCTGTCTACCACTTCCCCTGATTTGACTTCTCTTTTGTCAGTCTCCTCTTTATTTAGTCTCCTCCCCTCCTAGTTCCCTGTCAGTTAAGATAATTTTCTATATTCAACTGATTGTGTATATTATTCCCTCTGTGAGCCAATAGTGATGAGAGTAAGGTTCAAGAAATGCCCATCACCCATCCTTTCATCTTTCCCTCCACTCTAGTAGGTTTTTCTTGCCTCTTCATGTGAGATAATTTACCCCATTCTACCTCTCCCTTCCTTCTGCACCTGCTGTACTACTCTTATTCATCCCTTAATCATTTTTTCATGTCATTCCCTCAAGTTTAATTTATATCTGTACCCTCTGATTATGTTTATTCCTTCTAGATGTACTATTAGTGGTACACTTTTTAAGAATTACAAGTATTATCTTCCCATGTAGGGATGTAAACCATTCAGCTTCATTGAGTTCCTTATGTTCCCCTAAAACATTCCTTGGAGTTTTTATTTGGGGTCTCTTTCCTGAGATGATCGGTAGATTCTTTCAATGCCTATTTTGACCTCTGGTTCTAAAATGTTAGGGCAGTTTTCCTTGATAACATCTTGAAAGATGCTGTGTAGTTCCTCCTTTTGATTACAGCTTTCAGGTAGTCCAGTGATTCTGGCATTGTCTTCCCTGGATCTATTTTCCAGGTCAATTTTTTTTCCAAGGGGGCATCTTACATTTTCTTCTATTTTTTCAGTCTTTCGAATTTTTTTGATTGATTCTTGATGTCTCATAGAGTCATTAACTTCCACTCACCCAATTCTACATTTTAAGGAGTTGTTTTCCTCATTTAGCTTTTCTACTTCCTTTCCCATTTGGCCAATTCTAGTTTTAAGCAGTTGTTTTCTTTTTCCAAGCTGTTGACTCTTTTTTCGTAATTCTCTTGCATCACTCTCATTTCTTTTCCCAAGTGTTCTTCTACCTTTCTTATATTATTTTAAAGCTACTTTTTGAGCTCTTCCATGAGTTTTTTCTGGTCTTGAGACCACTTCCCATTTTTTTCTGGATTCTGCCCATAGGTGTCTTGAAATTGTCATCCTCTTCTGAGTTCATGTCTTGATCTTCCCTGTCACCATAATAACTTTCTATGATCAGATCTTTTTGTGTTGTTGTTTTTTTTTACTCATCTTTTTTGGCCTTTTCCCTTTCTTTTAAATTTGAGCTCTGCTCCCAGGATGGAAGGGGCACTGTCTCAGGCTGCTCATGTCAGGGGCTTCAGGCTCTGGCTGTTTTCCTGGTGCTGCACTGGTGTTGCCCTGAAGCCCATGGGGGAACCTCATATCTGGGTCTGAGCTGAGGGAGTGCCTGGTGCTGCTGGAGGCTGGAGGGTTCTGGTACCTTGCCTAATACTGAACCAGAATCCTTATGCTGATGTCTGACCTGTGTTGAGGCTGGTGGGGTATTTCTGTCTTTCCCCAGGGCTACATATTGAAACATGTGGCAGTCTAGCCACTGGAGGCTGCCTGTTTGCCCAAAGCTATGCTGAAACATGTGGTGGTTCTTGGAGCTAGAGTCTGCCCATTCCCCTAGCTATGCTGAGGCATACAGGGGGGAGTCCTGGTGCTGGCATTTGTTCCACCTCACTGGGACTCAGGATCTCCCACTGGTTTGCTGAGGTGGGGCTTGCTGGGACACTTCCTGTACTGGACTCTGTTCCCCTTTTCTACAAGTGAGACAGACATTTCTTGCTGATCCTCCAAGTCTCCTGGGCTAAAAGAGTATTCCACTTCATCTTTTTGTTGGTTTTGCTCTTCCAGGATTTGTTTTGGGGCACTACTTTGTGGTTGTTTGGAGGTGAATATGGGACAGTGATGGTGATTTATTACTTACTCCACTATCTTGGCTTCCAGAATTCTGTCCTTCATTTTCGAAGAGGACCAATGACATCATGAGGTGTTCTTGCCTTGACCATGAATTGGATTTAAATGAGGCAGATCTGTGCAAACTCATCAGCCACACTCTCTCTTCCAATATGCAGTGGCAGGACAAAAAGTCAAGATAACCAGAGATGTCCCAGGATGCAGCAAATGACCTTTGATGTCTGACCACGCTCTCAGCATTCCACAGCATGTGGTTCTGTTGTCGCCATAGCCATTAGAGCAAAATGTTCCTCATGGATGTCGATTGTGGCACCATTCTTCCAGTTACCCATGTTCACAGCTGTCCTCCCTCTGGACACTTCTCTCTCCCTCAACTCTCCCAACAACCAGGAGGGCCATTGGCAAGTTAGAGAACATTCACAGGAGGATGACCAGGATGCTGAGGATAATAACTGGCCTCTACAGACTGCTTCATGTATATTATCTCACTTGAATCTGATATATGCCCTATGAGGTAGGTACTGCAGATATTATGATTATCTTTTAAATTTTTAAATTAAAATTTGTTTTTCAATCAATGAAAATCTACTTTATTTCCCTTCCATAATCTGTTTCTGATCCCTGCCCCTCTTTGCTTTCCCTTACCTAAAGCCCATTTATAATCTTCAAGATCTGCCTTCCTTAGAGTGTGTTTTGCTTAGGGCTAATTCCTCCCTTAATCTATCCTCTATATTGTCTCTTCTCTCCCTTCTGTCCTTTCCCCCCTTTCCCTGTTCCCCTATTGACTGAAATTTATTTCTGTGTTCAGGGTGTGTGTGTGTGTGTTCTCTCCTCCAATCAGTTCCAGGGAGAGTGAAATCCAAGTGTTTCCTACTCCTTCTCATCCCTTCCTCCTTGTATGTATAACATTTCACTTTCCTATCCCAATTATGTAAGATCATTTTCCTCATCCTTCCTATTGCTCCCCCCAACATAATTATTTTCTCCTTTTCCATCCTTCTCTTAAGATCATCAAAGCACCAGAATCACTTCCAGATCCTCTGTGTAACAGACTCTCTCTATGACCCCTGATGATGAGAGAACTCTGAGGGGACATGTGGCATCTCCTCATAGTAGGATATATGTCCCTTATGATTGCTCGCTCATGTTTACCTTTTTATGTTTCTCTGGACTCCTGTATTTATATTTCAATTTCTCTGCAGCTCTGAACTTTGCATCAGGACCTCTATTTCATTAAAGGTTCATTTTCCTCCCGTAGGATTATGCTCGATTTTTAGGTCATTGGTGAGTTCTTGCCCCAATAGCTAGGATCTTGGATTTTCCAAACACTAGGGTACTATGCTTCATTTGCTTCTATATGCTGTCAACCTAATTGTCTCTATTTCTTAACCATAGTCTAACAGTTCTTAAATTATCTCTCCTCCAGCCATTCTAGGTCAGTCATTTTTGCTATGAGATATCTCATATTCTCTTCGATATTTTCATTCTTTTGATGTTATTTTAATATTTCTTGTTTTCTGGCAGGTTGATTATCTTCTATTTGATGCATTCTAATTTAAGGGAGTTTGTTGCTTAGGTAAGACTTTGTACCTCTTATGCCAAAGCTGTTAATTCTCTTTCCGATTGTTTCTTCTTTAGCTATCATTTCTTTTCTATTTTTTCCTTTAGTGCTTTCATTACATTTATAAAAATAAATAATAATTCATTTTCCCCCAAATCCTGCTTCATCTCTTCCAAGTATTCTACTTGAATTTATGCCCAGGTTGTGTTTTTCTTTGAGGTTTTGCTTGTAGTTATTTTGGAACCATTCTCTTCTTCTATGTTTCTGACTTGAGCGTATCTGTCACCATAATAGGTCTTTGTAGTGAGGTTGTTGATTTGTTTGCTCATTATTCCCCCTATTTCCTAACTTCAGATGTTGTTTAGTCTCAGTTTCTATGCAATTCTGGAGAAGTCTGGGTTGATCTTGTTTCTTTTCAGTTTCTGCTGCTGTTTTCTTGGGGTATTGAATGTGTTTTGCAGGGATCTTAGGGACACTGTGAGCTGGGGACCTGCACGTCTTCAATGATCCAAAGATGGTCTGATTTAAGGTAACTTTGGATCACTTCCCTCATGGTCTGAGCTCTGTAAGTTCCTGATTTGGATTAGGGTCTGAGCAACATACTTGTAGACTTGCCTTTGATTGGAGTTCCAGACTACTGCTGTCCTCAGCCATTATCAGTCAGCTAAAAAGCTCTGTAGGCGCCCCTTTGGTCTGGAATTTCTGCCCTGGTTATTATGTCGCAGGTCTCATACTGGACTGGAGGTTGGTATTGAGATCTAGCTGTGTTCCTGGGGTCAAATCCATGCAGTGATTGTTTGCTTCCAAATTTGTACCCTGCCCATTTCACAGCCTAGGATGTATGATGACTCTTTATCCTGGAATGATCCCCCTATGCTCAGGCTCTCCAGCCTGGATCTGTGACCTCAAACTGGGTAGGGAGCAATAGGGCTGCCAATTGGCACTATCTTGCACATGAAAGGTGTGGTTCTGGGTCCTCTTTTCACCTTGGTATGCAACCTTAGTCTTCTTTTAATCCCTGGACTATCCCATAGCCATTCCTGGCTAGACTCAGTCCCCCAGTGTCTACACAACTTTCTGACCCCTTGTGCCAAACTGGAATGGAAAAATGACTCCCTGTGATTGGATTGATGCTTGTAATTCGTTTGTATTTTGCTCTGAAGTTCAGGGTTCTGGCTTTTTCCCCTGAACTAAATGAATGCTCTGAAGCTCAGGGTGCTGATCTCTTCCCCTGAAGTAAGCTTGTAATTTGTTCGTATTTGTTCTGAAGTTCAGGATGCTGGATTTTTCCCCTGAACTAACTGAATGCTGTCTGTATGCTGGATTAAAGTAAGCTTGTCAACCCCTTCACCTTGCTTTCCTTGGTCTTGGATTTCTTGGTGAGGACTTGATGTAGTGCGTTCTGTAGGTTTTTGTGGAGGAGTTGTATGGGAGAGCCGGACTCTATTCCTTCCTGCTACTCTGCCATCTTGGCTCTGCCTCTTACTTGAGATATTTTCATTCCATTTCACAGAGGAATGAATTGAGGCTCGTGGATATTTAATGACCTGCCTCTTCAAGACCACCCAGATGGTAAGTCAGAGAGTCAAAGGATCATAGATCTAGAAAAGGGAGGAACCTTAGAATACATCTTTCTCATTTACAGATAAGTCAACTGAGGCTAGAAAAGTTAAATGACTTATTCAGTGTCATACAGATAGTCAGTGGCAGAGACAGGATTTGAATCCAGGTCCCTTGACTCTCATGCTAAGTGCTGAGATAAGATTTGAATGCAGGCCTTTCTGATTTCAAGTCCAGTATTTTGTCTCTTATGACTCATGCAGCCTGACTTGGCTACCTCATAGGGCATATGAGAATTGTCAGAGGGTAAACTAATGGAGGGACACTCAGGGGCAGACAAAGCAGCTGGGTTTGAGAGAAACAGGAGTCCCCTAGGGACTTTGACTTGGTCTCTTTAAAGTCCTGAGCAACCACTAAAAAACATAAAATGCTATCAAGATGAATTGTTTTGTCTAAAGTGTGGAACAAGCTATTTTGCTGACTTTATCCAAACTGCGGGGGATGGAGGGGTGGCTACCTAGGCACATGGCATTCCCCAGTGCCTTTGGGACAAACTGAGTCTTCTTTCCTAAATCCAAGCCCCTGTTTTGAGACTTTTCATGAGGAAGCAGGTGCCCTGAAGTGTCATGGGTGTAGCACTGCGGGCTAAGCCTTCTTCTAAAAGAGCTGAGGGCTGAGGTGTCCATCAAGCCCATCTCTTCTAATTTGCATGGCCTTCTTTTCTGAAGGAAACAGAGGTCCAGGCTTCAGACAGAAGAAGATGAGGCTCTGGTGATCAAGGAGATAGCTTGGGGCCTGTTGGTCTCAGTTTTCTTTATGGGCTTTGAAAAGGTGGCACAGTGGAGAGAGTGCTGGGCCTGGAGTCAGGAAGACTCATCTTTATGAGTTTAGATCTGAACCTCAGACACTTACTGTCTGACCTTGGGCAAGTCACTTAATGCTGTTTGCCTCAGTTTCCTCATCTGTAAATTGAACTGGAGAAAGACATGGCAAACAATGCCAGTATCTCTTCCAAGAAGACTCTAAATGGGGCCACAAAGAGTCAAACACAACTGAACAACAATCTCTTCTTGCCAACCAATAATTCAGTCCGACGTAGCAAGTATTTATTAAGCCTTTCGTATGAGCTGAGCACTGGGGGTAGAAAGATGAAAATCCAAACAAGTCCTGCCCTTGAGTAGCTTATAATCCAATGGAGGGGAACAGCACACAAAAGGATTTTAGGAATGAATAGGAGGGGCTGGTAAGGAGATGGCTGGGAGGAGGTGGGGAGGTCCAGCTCCAAGCTCACCAATCAGAGCTGGGGCAGAGTCTAAGCTGCTTCTAGCATGGTGCTGGTTGGACAGTGGGGATATGGGGAGGTCAGTCCAGGAAGGCACCCCAGTTCCTAGAGACAGACTGCGCAAAGGTGGGCAATGAACGTGGCCAGCAAGGAAGCCAACTTGACTAGAACTCTGGAAGAGAGGTGCAGTTAAGTCAAAGAAGTTTGGAAAGATTGAAGTTATATTCTGAAGGGCTTTAAAGCCAGACAGGGAACTTTGGCTTTTATCCTAGAGGCAACATGGAATTCTGGAAGCTCCTTGAGTGAAGATTCACCTGGTCAGCCCTGGTCAATCACAGCAGAGAGATTCTAGGGATGACATTTCCTTTGCCAGCACCAATAGGCTAGTGCTCAGTAATCGCTAGTCTTGTAGCACTTCAGGGGAGGGCAGGGGCTGCCACTATGGGTCATTGTAAAACTTGAACTCGGATCTTGCTGACTCTGAAGCTGGCACTCCATCCACTATAACAAGTAGCCTTTCTTTAGGAAAGCCAATTTGGCAGCTGTGTGGAGGATGAATTGGAGATGGGAGAGGCTGGGTGCATGAAAACCAGTTAGGAGGCCATAGTAATGACTAGGTGAGATGATGAGGGAGTGAATGCAGGTGAGAGAGGTAATGCCAAGGAATGAAGAAATGAAGAAAGCATTGATTAGAATAGCATTTACTGTGTGCCAGGCACCATGGTAAACACTGGGCATACAAGTGAGATAATGTTTGTAAGGGACTTTGCGAATTTTAAAGGGCTTTTATGAATGCCAGCTATGACCCAAACACAAATGACCAAGCTGACCCCTTCCCTCAAGGACCTTATGTTCTTACAGGGGCATGGAGTCTAGGGAAGAGGGTTTTTCCAGTGTTGATTTGATAGTTTCTAGAGCTGGGGTGGTGGTAGGCTATGTAGGATAGCAACTTGAAGATGGCCAGCGAGCAGTGAGATGGGTCTGGGTCCAGGCTATTGGAAGCATGTACTTACCAATCAGAAGCCCAAAGTCACAGGATGGGAACGTGAAGTGATAGGTCATAGGTTAGGAGCCAGAGCACAAAAGCATGACAGCATTAATATGACCAGGGAGGATGGGGAATAAGATAGGACTTGTCATTGCTACTGCCAAAAATGACTGTTCTTGGCCTGTGTCCTTTCTAATATAGACACTATGGCCAATTAAGCTTCCATATTGAATACTGAGTCAACAGCTCAGCAGAGTGGAGAGATATCTACTCAGGGTGAGTGATCCCTGACTGCAAATGCCGGAGATCTTCTAGGAGAAACACAAAGGGCTGGGTGCACTGGCTGGCTGTCTGGTACCAATGCCCCCATCTTTCATTTCCTGGAGCATAGAACTGCTTCCCTTCAGAGCAAGGTCATCATTTGACTTGGACCTCTTTGTGAACCAAATGGAGCTTTACAATGGCATTTCCTGACCTTGTAATGTGTAAACTCTGATGCTTGGCATAGCCGCTTGGAATGGTTCCTGGGGCCATGTGGGGCTATTTGTCCTGGGCTTATAAAACCATCATTCTTGTCTGTAACTGACTGATTATTCACATTAGTAAATCTGGCCCTAATGCCTTTTGTTCCCAGGGCCAGTGGATTACAAATGCTGACGAGGAGATTTTGATCATTGCTACTGTTGTCCATTCAATTCACTTTGTATTTAATTTTTGAAAATATAATCTCTTGGCATTTTAGCAAAGAGAAGACCCTGGATCAAACCCCTGTTGCTTCTGCCAGGGAGGGAGTCACTGAGTATGCAGGGAGGGCCTCAGGGAAGAGATTTGTTCAGGATGTCAGCAGTCAGAAGCAGAAAGAGCTACCACAGACTCATAGAATTTCAGACTTAGAAGGATCCCAGAAGCCTTGAAGTCCAATCCATACTTTGAAAGAATATCTGTCTGCAAACCACTCACTAGGTGGTGAATGCTGCCAGTGAAGATACCTCCTAAAGCAGCTCGGACCCTTTTGGACAGCTCTGAGGGGCAGGGAGTTCTGTCTGACATCAGCCTTGGTCCATTGCTCTTGGCTCTCCCCTGGGGCACAGGGCATATCAAATCTAGCCCCTCTTTTCCCTAACAGCCCTTACAATGCTCAAAGGTAGCACAAACATAACTGAATATTATTGTGCCCAAAGAATAATGCATGTGAGAAATTCAGAGAAATGGCCTCTAGATTTGAGAAAAAAGATGGATGATGCCACTCCCACTTCATGCTACTGAAGGTGGGAAAAGCCTCTGGGAAGAAGCAGATGTGAGAGAAGCCAACGGTCTCCATCATGGCTTTGTCCCCAGCTTGGGATGCTACCGCCTTTGAGGAATGTCCCCTTTGGGTGAGACCTGGGACTTTCCTTTCATGGCTTTCCTTTCATACCTTCCTCTAAATGGGAGGGCTCCATTACTCTGTATTGTCCAGTACATATTCTCATATGTCTGCTTCCTCTGATTTCTGTTTCACTATCGAATTTAGCAATTTTTAATATTTGCTATTTGTTATTTTCAATGTGTGTTCATTGTGGAACTGGTATTTGGTAGGAAAGAAGTCAAGCTTTGGATATAAAATTTGGAATGTTCCTTTCCTCATTAAGAAACAGCCATCAGAACTTTAGCTTGAACCTGAAAAACGACCTCCTCTGGACCAGAGGTGCCAAATATGTGCCTGTGGATCAAAACACTTCCAAGTTAAAACAGAGAAGATACTGTAGTATGAAATTCAGTCACTCTGTGGCCCACAGACATCCTCATCTACTGTTTAGTGGCCCTGTTTCTAGTTGAGTTTGACTCCCCTGATCTAGTCTAACAGTATTTATAGGATCAGATAGACGGACTTCTAGCCTACTACCCCCACCTCGAGTACAGCAGAGTGGTCGAGCTTCTGACCCCAATCTCTTGCTTCCCCTCTCCCTTGGAGGAGGATGGGGAGAAGCTGGAGATGATTATTTGGCCTGCCTTCAAGCCCACACAGGACACCTGGGCATTGACCTCCACCAAGAAGAGAGTTTCATATCAGCAGGCTTTAGGGCCATGGTTGCCTTCCAATCCATTGCCTTCACAATACTGTAGAAACTGATTTTTGAAGGGGCTCTATTGTCCTCTGCTTGGCCCACTCATTCACTAAGACATCCTTTCTTTTGGCTTTGTTTGCCACCAAAGTTTGTCTTTATGTTGTCACTTCTTCCTTTGTAACTTCTCTTCTTCAGCTGAATGTTTCCACCTGCATATAAGTCAGCTTCCAACTTCTTTGTCATTGTCTTCTGGATGTGGCAACGTCCATCTTAGAATTTGGCGCCCGCGACCTTATATGATACTGAAGGCATGATTTGGCCACAATAGGGCTGGAGGGGAATGTTCAGCCTTGCTTCTCTCTCGCCCTCTTTGCTCATTCCACAGTCAAGCCCATCTGGGCTGCCATCCTGACCTCTCCTTTCTTGGTTCATTTGTCCATGCTGGGAATAAGAAGCATACCTACCTCCCAGGGATGCCAGGAGGATCAAGTGGTTTATAATTACGAGCACTTACCAGGTTGATGATCATGAGATCCTACACCTGGGGCTGGTGGGACCTCAGAGGTAGCTGATCTGGTCCCCTCATTTTACTGATAAGGAGCCTGAAGCCTGGAGAGAGGGAGGGACTAGTTCAGGGTCACACAACTGAGGGCAGACTTGAACCCCTGGCTCCTTCACTCCATGTCCAGTGCAAACGATGCACTTTGCCATGCAGCCAAAAGGGCTGATGGTGATGCCTGGAATGAGCTCTCTCCATATCTCCATCTTTTGAAATCTTTCTCTTTCTTGAAGACCTAGCTCAAGTAACACCTCAATCAGTTCAACAAAAACCCCCTTTCTGAAGGCAGGTGCTTGCTATCGAGATAGAATTACAAGAATGATACTAAGACCAGTCCCTTCATGGAGCTTACATTCTCCTGGGAGGTGGGGACAGGGGCAGAGGAAACTTTTACACAGATGAGTAAATGTTGATCACCCCATCTAGGAGTCTTCCTCCACCCCAACCCAACCTGCAACATCTCCTGGTCCCCTTTCAAACCTTTCTTAGGCACTTACATCCCCCTGGGCTCCTTCCCATCAGTGAGTTTTTCCTGGGAGCTCCATTTCGAAGAAAGACCCCAACCAGTCATGCCTCATTCTCCAGACTTCGTTGCCCACCAGCATCGAAGGGGTATCTCACCACCACATGCCTTTAATGTCTTATCTTCCCCATTAGAAGGGAAGCTCCTTGAGAGCCTCTGTCTTTTTTTTTCTTGTATTTGTATTTCCAGAAATTACCACAGAGTTTGGGACTCAGAAAGCACTTCATCAATGTTTGTTGGACAACTGGCAATCATTTATGTTCTAGTATTTCTGAACATGCTTTAGCCCCACCCCCACGGTAGACCAGACACTCACTGAAGGCAGAGATTGTGTTTTTTTTTTTTCATTTCTGCACCCCCGGTTCATAGTATAGTGTCTTGCACACTGTATAATAGTTACCTGATGAAATCTTTGTTGTGGAATCAAACTAACTTGGATGTCTTCAGCTAATTCTGTAGTGAAGACCGCTAAATGGGAAATGACCTGTGTACTGAGCCTCAGTCTGAGCAGGACGTTCTCTGCATTGTCATGTGGACACTAAGCCCTGATCCTGGGATGCCAGCAGTTTCTCTCCCAGGTCACATTTTTCAATGTGAGTGTCTATTGGCCCGGCTCATCCGTGTTCACTTCTCCTTCAGGGTCAGATTCACTATTGTGCCTCCCAACAAACTGGCTGAACCTCACACAGGCTTTTCTCCTCCTCCTGAAACTTCCTGCCTTCCTAAGAGGGGCTTGATTTCCCCATCTACATTGGCGTGTGTCAGCCCTAACTGGTCTTGACATCTTGGCCTCTTCTTGAGAAAACCCTCTTGCAACATTTCAACAGGAACTACCCCCTAGAAATGGTATCACATAGCATCTGCCGTCACAGATGGGATCAGAGTGATTTCCCAAGATATCCTTATAGGAAACAGCTGGCTCCTGCCCCAACCATCTGAAAGATAAGTGGCAGTATCCAAACACAAGCAGCCTTCTCTATTCAGAATGAAGCAAAAACAAGATGCCTTCAAATAAACAGAAACACGGGATCCTTTCCCCTCCCTCGCCTCTTGTCTTCATGAAAATCAGTCTCTGAGAAAGTTTGCCATCCAGATTTGGGAATTTGAATGCAAGTTACTATGTCAGCCAAGAAAACTATTAACTTCTAAAACATCATTAGAAATGTAATTCCAACAGCATGCAAGCCTCTCCGTACGAGCCTATGGGGGGAAGCCCACTTCAGGTTTTGGCACACAGGAGAGGTTGCAGCTGGTGTATACACTCATCTTGATGGATAGCATGACAACAGTGAGATTGGAACATGACTCCCTGCCCCCGCCCAGGGGCAGATAGACAGATCTCGTTAGGATCCATTGGCCGGATAGTGTTAGGTTGAAATGGGAGTTTTTTTGGTTCTTGCATTCAAATGGATTTCATTTGAGCCCCAAGTTTCAGCATGGCGCCTACAAGTTTGGGGTACTCTGGCCAAATTAAAGCTTATATCCACCGGGTTCCTTCCCCTTCACTTTATTATCCAGTTATTTTGAGAGGCCAAATAGCTCAAATGGGTGTCTTTTAAAAGATCCCTTCTAGTTCTACTGTTAACATGGCAGACCAACAATATATTCTAACATTTTTATGGATACCTTTGGTTTTTACATCACCTTCAGTTCTCAGTGCATCCCTCCCCCCACCTACTCCATTAGCATTCAAGCTCCCTGAAGGTAAGGGAAGGCATATAATTTCTGTTATAGTCCCACTACAGTACCTAGCACAGAGGAAAAATCCAATAGATGGTTGTTGCAAGTCAGTTACCATCCCTTGTAACAAAAAATAAAAATGAAAGTTAAAAAAACCCAAATGTTCCACAAAACTGGCCCATGGTGTCTAGCACAGGCCTGGCAAATAGTAAGTGCTTAATAAATGCTTATTGACTTACTGACAGTGTATGCAGTGATCCACATCCATATCCAGGGTGCTCCACTTCTGCAGAGAGGAGAGAGAGATATACCTCTTCTTCGGGGGCTAGTATCAAGGTAATGAGATTTTGGTCTCACGGTCACCAAGGTAGGAGTTATCTCTGTTGGTAAGCCACTGTTTCTGTGGATGCTACCACTGGTTACTTGGCCTCAAAGCTTTGGAATTGGTTTTCAATCAACACATAAACATTTCTTAAGCGCCTATTTTGTGCCAAGCATTGTTCCAACTACAAAAAGAGGCAAAGGACAATCTCTGCCCTCCTCTCCCAACTCCCTCACATTCAGCTCTGTGACTCCCCCTCTGTCAAAGCCCCCAAATAATTGAATTGTCAGAGGCTGTGGATTGTACCTCTGCCATGCCCTAGCTGCAGTGTCATAGTCAATACACTCATTACTCTACCAAGCTCCTAACTGGCCACCCTGCCTCCCTCTCTAGCCTTCCTTCACTTCACTTTCTGAGGAATCTCACTAAGCAAGTGCTGTAGGCCAGTTTTGTGGAACTGTTTTATTTTTGTTACAAGGGATGGTCGCTGGCTTGCAGCAAGCATCTAAATGACACTAAATGACTCTGATCATATTTACTGTTCTGCTCAAAATCCTTCAGGGATTCCCCATGTTCTTCCAACTGATCTGGGCATTCAATTCCCTTCAGAATCTGCTTCTGCCTCTCCCTATTGCATCATTCTCAGGATCATGGATAGAGATTTGGAAGGGAGCTCAGAAGCCATCCAGTCCAGTCCTCTGATTTTGTGCATGAGGAAAACTAGGCCCAAAGACATCAGATGCTTTGCTAATGGTCACAGAGCCTTGCCCCAAAGGGCATAGGAAATGTCTGCGAAGGGATTTGAACCCAGACTTCCCATCATGAGAGCATAGCATTAAAGCTGGGAGGGACCTTAGAGAGCATGGAGTCCACATCCTCAAGCCCACAGCCATTGTGCATGTGAGGAAACAAAAATGGCGGGGGGTTAAGGGGTTTGCCCAGGCTTGCACAACTAGGAAGGATTTGAACTCAGGTCTTCTTGGCTCCATGGCCAGCTTTTTATCTACTACCTCTCATTGCTCATTGCCCTTCTGAGATTTTGCAATTCTTTGTTTCTTTGAAGCTAAATTGATCATTAAGGAAGTATTATGGATTGGTTTGGTCAACATGGCCCAGATTGTTAGCATACAGAGAAGATGAGGGAGGAGGAGATAGTATGTAACTGGTGGAGAATTGAGTTACAGCAGCTCAGTTCTCCCAGTCTAGACTTGAAGCAAAAACTCCTGGACACTGACAAGTATAAATCTGCCCTCCTCACCTTCTCTCCTGCCACCTCCATTCACCTTTACACCCCCACCCCCCGCCATGTCATCTATTAATTTATAGACTTTCCAACTTTTTTTGAAACATAAACATGAAGTGTCACCTTTATGTCTATTAGAATTCAACTCATGATCAGGAAATCATTCAGAATCACAGGTTTCTATAAGCAGTAAGGCCTTTAGACCCTTGGCTCCACTGAGGGATCACCATTATGGTATTTTAAACTAGAGATTGCTCCTCTAAAATGTGTTGATGTATTTGGTGCCAGAAGGTTGACCCTGATAACCTTGGTCTCAGTGAGCGGTAAATATCAGAAGTTTATGGAGACGCTTTGGTCGGTACCACCATTGAAGGCTGCCTATCTACCAAATTTTAAAGTTAATTTAATTTGTCGGATGAGACCTGAGATTTCATTGGTCAAGGAAATACTCTCAGGTCCACAACCCCCTACAATCTAGCTGCTTGGAGTGTTGCCTGGGGCCAGGAGACATTAGGTGACTCGCCCAGCCTTGAACAACCAGGTTTGAACAACTAATCAAGGGAAAAACTTAAACCAGGCAGGCTCTTCTTGATGGTGAGGCTGATGCCCTAACCACTGTACCATTATGTCACTTCATCCAATTTATTTTTCAGAAAGTTTTTAGGGAAAAATATCCTTTTGCCGTACTAGAAATAAAAAGAGGTAGCTAGATAAAATAGTCATAACTGTTTTTTTAATAGAACAGACCAATTTCTTTTTTTTTAAATCATCTCTGTCAGAATAGTCTAATTAATTGTGCATGGAGAATGGAGACACAGTTTAGAATAGCCTTTAAGGCTCCAACAGCTAAAATAAAATCGGTGATCTGTGGCCTGGGCCTGGAGTCAAAAAGATCTGAGTTCAAATATAGTCTCAGACACTTACTAGCTTGTGACCATGGGCAAGTCACTTAACCCCATTTGACTCAGTTTCCTCATCTGTAAAATAAGCTGGAGAAGGAAATGGCAGAGCACTCCAGCATTTCTGCCAAGAAAACTTCATGAACAAAGCTCACAGGGTCACTTAGTCATCCACAACTGAATGACTAAACAACAAATGACAATTACTGAGCCTTTGCCTCAACCCCCTCCATTTTCCCCTCTTGCCCCCTCCCCTAGCCTTAGGCCATTCCTGAACTCAGTTAACATTGCTGAGCTACTACAAGGGAGTGCCATGCCAAGATCCCTTCCCTTTTTTATGTCTGGGCTTTTTGATGTTCACAGGGTTTGAAGGAGAAGAGAGTCAACAAGCCCTTTCATTCTGATGAGATGTTGGACCACTAAACCTTGCCATCTGGCCAGCCTCTGCGCCTTGCAGTCTCTTGCATGGTCATTGGAGGACCTTTGGGCAATGCCATTTGCTTCACTAATGTGACCTTAGGAATTTGGGGCATTTCCATCGGCCCTGGTCCTGAACTTCCATTCTTTCTGATGACTTTCCCAGTTAGATCATGAGCTTCTTGGGAGTAGGGGCTCTCTAGAATTTCCTACCTGTATCTCCAGCACTGAGCATGGTGCTTTGCACATAGTGTTTCATAAATGGTGCATTTTCCATTTGCTTACCTTTGTACTTTGTATATTCCTTGTCCTTGCTCTTAGCACCACAGAATGATAGTGCTGAGAGGGATGTTGAAGGCCAGCTAGCCCAAATCCTTGCCGAACATGTATAACCTGCCCAAACAAGCCATCAAACCTTGGGTTGGAAATATCCTATGAAGGGGAATTTAGTCTCTTTCATGGTGAGAGTATTGCTTTCATGGGCAATATTCAGCACTGGACCACATCTTTGCCACTTCACAATTAATGGGAAGATATAGAGGCCATGATGCTTTACTGGGCCTTCTGTTTCCTGATTACAAAAAAAGCCTTTGAATCAGCAGAACAAAACACTACCTTATAATTGCCTTTACAATAAGCAATCTCCTATCCAGATATTGAAATCATTCAAGATTTCTTGAAAGAAACAATAGAAATAACCCTGTAAAATGTCCAGACTCTGATAATCATCATGTGGAAAGGCATAAAATAGGAAGCTAGATGGTCCCTAAAAGGAGAGCCACAGAAGAGTGCAGGTTGGAAAGGGATTGCCTACAATGGTAAGGTGCCATCTGGAGATGCCAATGTTTGTTCACGGTGCGCTGATTGCACAAAGTCCCAACACACTGTAGAGTCTCCTGGGAAGGATCTAAGGTCAGTCAAAGGAGTCTGCCCATTCACAGAAGAAAGCCTAAGTAGATGAATGTCTGTTGCCAAGGTAACAACATGCATTGGATGGACATCCTATAGAGCTTTTCCATTTGTATGTATATCTAGGACAGAAAGCACAGATGGACAACTAGTGGGACCCACAGTTGAATGGGAGGAGGGGAGCAGGATGGATTGCTTTTGGAAAATAGCAAAGCTCTTTTACTAACTCCGAGCTTCCTCTAAAAACAAAGGCTCACTTTCAAAACTTGCATTCCATCAGCATTGCTGTAAGTGTGGCAGCATGACAGTAAGACATGGAAAATACTTGCCTCCAAAGAACTAAAAATGCATGTTACACAAAGGGCAATGAGGAGGCACATAGTGGGTGTGAACTGGTGTGAACAAATAACCAACAAGGAAGGAAAAGGAGGTGGGCTAGTCATATGGAAAGAATGAGAATAGCAGGTCCGCAGCCAGAGTGGTTTTCTCAATGTCAGGAGAAAGCAAGAGAAGACCTCCAGCCAGTTGGCTGAGCTTTCTCAGGGTAAACCGGAGGAAGAGCATGACTGAGTCAATGGGCAGGCAAGGATGGGCTGCCATCTACATTAATGGAGAGACTCCTGAAGTGATGAGATTACAGATCCATTGGAGTGTTCTTCCCACCTGTCCTATGATGGAGGTGGAGCTGGACTTAGGTGTCTTCCTATTACAATGGAGAAAACTGCAGCACAGAGAGTTGAGGTGATTTTCCAAAGATGTCATGGTTATGTGGTGGCAAACCCAGGACTTTCAACCCCCATTCCTTTCTTCTTTCTACTAGATCTCAATTATAAATATGTTTGACAAACTGAGAATGGCTGCTAAACTATGAAAGCCCTGAATTTGAAATTGTTTTTTTCCACTGGAAATCCCAGTAACACACTGGATTGAGTGCTAGGTTTGTAGTCAGGACTAGCTGGGTTCAAATCCTGCCTCTGACACTGATTAGCCCTGAGAATCCCTTAACTTCTTTGAGTCTCAGGAAACTTCCTGTCACTTATCTAAGGGTTGTCTTCTATGTTGGGGTGTTTCCATGCCTGGATTCCCTACCTGAAGAAATCACAGATTCTTTGGTTGTTCTCCCACCAAATTCCATCTCAGTCTCTAGGGTGTTAATGACTTGAATAAGAAGTTTCAAGGAAAAAATGTATCCATGGCTACATGAGTTCTGATGAGTTAGATCTTAATGAACCTTCTCTATGGGACTGGCAAATGGGCTCAGCATTCATCAGTAGGATGCTGGGGAAACCTATGAATTTATTCCATTGAAATGGTCTCTGAGGGGGTGGAGCCAAGATGGTGGCTGGAAAGCAGGGACTAGCATGAGCTCCCTGCCAAATCCCTCCAAAAACCTATAACAATGGCTCTGAACCAATTCTAGAATGGCAGAACCCACAAAATAGCAGAGGGAAGCAGGGCTCCAGCCCAGGACAGTCTGGATGGTCTCTGGGTGAGGTCTATCCTGCACAGAGCTGGGAGCGGAGCGGAGCAGAGCCCAGCATGGGCGGCACGGATCAACCAGACCAGGAGCCAGGTGGAGCATGCCCTAGCGCCCTGAATCAGTGAGCTGCAGCAGTTACCAGACTTCCCAACCCACAAACACCAAAGACAACAGAGAAGGTTAGTGGGAAAAGCTGCGGGAGTGGAAGGAGTTCGGGGTTCGGCTACCACCCCAGGGGCAGCGGAGGTGGGTCAGCTACAGAACTACAGCTGCAGTTGCTTCTGGCCCCAGGCCCACCTGGTGGGAGGAATTAAGTGGCAGATCAGAGCAGGATTGCAGAGCCTACTGAAGATCTAAGTCCAGTCCAGGTTGGGGGTTCTTGGGCAAGGAGGAGTGCTGGTGTGGAAGATCTGGCACATCCCCCCAAGTGTGGAACATAGTTCTCTTAACTCTACAAGCAGTCATACCCCGCTGAAAAACTCAAGGGTCAAGTGAGTTTGCTGGGAACATGGCCAGGCAGTGAAAATGCACCCAGATTCAGTCTCAGACTCTGGAATCTTTCTTTGGTGACAAAGAAGACCAAAACATACAGGCAGAAGAAGTCAACAGAGTCAAAGCGCCTACAACAAAAGCCTCTAAGAAAAACATGAACTGGTCTCAGGCCATGGAAGAGCTCAAAAAGGAGTTGGAAAAGCAAGTTAGAGAAGTAGAGGAAAAATTGGGACAAGAAATGAGAATGATGCAAGAAAACCATGAAAAACAAGTCAATGACTTGCTAAAGGAGACCCAAGAAAATACTGAAAAATATACTGAAGGAAACAACACCTTAAAAAATAGACTAACGCAAATGGCAAAAGAGCTCCAAAAAGCTCATGAGGAGAAGAATGCCTTGAAAGGCAGAATTAGCCAAATGGAAAAGGAGGTCCAAAAGACCACTGAAGAAAATACTACTTTAAAAATGAGATTGGAGAAAGTGGAAGCTAGTGACTTGATGAGAAATCAAGATATTATAAAACAGAACCAAAGGAATGAAAAAGTGGAAGACAATGTGAAATATCTCATTGGAAAAAAACCACTGACTGGGAAAATAGATCCAGGAGAGATAATTTTAAAATTATTGGACTACCTGAAAGCCATCATCAAAAACAGAGCCTAGATGTCATCTTTCAAGAAATTATCAAGGAGAACTTCCCTGATATTCTAGAGCCACAGGGCAAAATAGAAATTGAAAGAATCCACAGATCGCCTCCTCAAATAGATCCCAAAAAGAAATCTCCTAGGAATATTGTCGCCAAATTCCAGAGCTCCCAGATCAAGGAGAAAATACTGCAAGCAGCCAGAAAGAAACAATTTGAGTATTGTGGAAACACAATCAGAATAACTCAAGATCTAGCAGCTTCTACATTAAGAGATCGAAGGGCTTGGAATACGATAT
Source organism: Trichosurus vulpecula (assembly GCF_011100635.1). Taxonomy (NCBI): domain Eukaryota; kingdom Metazoa; phylum Chordata; class Mammalia; order Diprotodontia; family Phalangeridae; genus Trichosurus; species Trichosurus vulpecula. The sequence continues at coordinate 3,279,868 of NC_050576.1, read as the reverse complement.
TCCAGAGGTCAATGGAGCTAGGATTAAAACCAAGAATCACCTACCCAGCAAAACTGAGTATCATGCTCCAAGGCAAAATATGGATTTTCAATAAAATAAAGGACTTTCAAGCTTTCTCAGTGAAAAGACCAGAGCTGAAAAGAAAATTTGACTTTCAAACACAAGAATCAAGAGAAGCATGAAAAGGTAATCAAGAAAAAGAACAAGAAAAAGAAATTGCAAGGGACTTACTAAAGTTGAACTGTTTTGTTTACATTCCTACATGGAAAGATGATGGGTATGATTCATGAGAATTATTAGGGTAGCTGAAGGGAATATGCATATGTATATATATATATATATATATATATATGTTTATGTATATATATGTATATGTGAGTGTGTACGTATGTATAGATGTATGTGTATATATATACATATATACACACATACATATATATATGTTTATGTATATATATGTATATGTGAGTGTGTACGTATGTATAGATGTATGTGTGTATATATATACATATATATATGTATATATATATATACATATATATATATGTATATATATATACATATATATATATGGAGAGAGAGAGAGAGAGAGAGAGGGAGAGAGAGAGAGAGAGAGAGAGAGAGAGAGAGAGAGAGAGAGAGAGCAGGCACAGGGTGAGTTGAAGATGAAGGGAAGATATCTAAAAGAAATAAAATCAAATTAAGGGATGAGAGAGGAATATATTGAGAGAGGGAGATAGGGAGAGATAGAATGGGGTAAATTATCTCACATAAAAGTGGCAAGAAAAAGCAGGAAGAGAAGAGAAGTCAAGTGAGGGGGAATGAGTGAATCTTGCTCTCATCAGATTTGACCTGAGGACGATATACCATACATACTCAACTGGGTGTGTTGCCCCCCAGGAAAAAAGTAGGAAGAAGATAAAAAAAAGGGGGGATGATAGAAGGGAGGGCAGATGGTGGTGGAGGTAATCAAAAACAAACACTTTTGAAAGGGGACAGGGTCAAGGGAGAAAATTCAATAAAGGGGGATAGGTTAAGAAGGAGCAAAATATAGTGAGTCTTTCACAACATGAGTATTGTGGAAGGGTTTTACATAATGATGTGCATGTGGCCTATGCTGAATTGCTTGACTTCTTAGGGAGGGTGGGTGGGAAAGGAAGAGGGGAGAGAATTTGGAACTCAAAGTTTTAAAAACAGATGTTCAAAAACAAAAAAAAAGTTTTTGCATGCAACTAGAAAATAAGATACACAGGCAATGGGGCGTAGAAATTTATCTTGCCCTACAAGAAAGGAAGAGAAAAGGGGATGGGAGGGGAGTGGGGTGACAGATGAGAGAGCTGACTGGGGAACAGGGCAACCAGAATATATGCTATCTTGGAGTGGGGGGAGGGTAGAAATGGGGAGAAAATTTGTAATTCAAACTCTTGTGAAAATCAATGCTGAAAACTAAATATATTAAATAAATAAAAAAAAAATGGTCTCTGACAGTACCAGAGAAAAAAAAGTCCCTTGATGAACATTGAGAAGCTCATCTACTCTAAGCAGAGTAATTATGGTTGGCAGAAGGAGGCAGACTCTTTCATTTACATAGAAGTGAAAGCTTTGTGGAATACTGTGACT